>NC_092176.1:22938619-23103619 GCF_045791955.1 Oncorhynchus clarkii lewisi
GGTGTCTGTGGATGCATATTTGTGGGCCTGTAGCACATCATACAGTCTAGATACTGACCCTTTTGATTGGGGTTTGACAAGGAACAAGCTATCTAATGTAGGACTATTTGGCTTCATGCCACACTGTGGGATATGTGTCCTTAAGAAATTCCTGATTTGGAGGTATCTGAAAACTATCATGCTGATTGAGTACGAATAACAGACTGGAAGCATCAAAAGGAGGGTGGTGCATGGAATCATTGTTCTTCCTCTGTCAACCATGGTTACCTGCAAGGAAACACGTGCCGTCATCATTGCTTTGCACAAAAAGGGCTTCACAGGCAAGGGTATTGCTGCCAGTAAGATTGCACCTAAATCAACCATTTATCGGATCATCAAGAACTTCAAGGAGAGCGGTTCAATTGCTGTGAAGAAGGCTTCAGGGCGCTCAAGAAAGTCCAGAAAGCGCCAGAACCGTCTCCTAAAGTTGATTCAGCTGCGGGATCGGGGCACCATCAGTACAGAGCTTGCTCAGGAATCGCAGCAGGCAGGTGTGAGTGCATCTGCACGGGCAGTGAAGCAAAGACTTTTGGAGGATCGCCTGGTGTCAAGAAGGGCAGCAAAGAAGCCACTTCTCTCCAGGAAAAACATCAGGGACAGACTGATATTCTGCAAAAGGTACAGGGATTGGACTGCTGAGGACTGGGGTAAGTCATTTTCTCTGATGAATCCCCTTTCCGATTGTTTGGGGCATCCAGAAAAAAGCTTGTCCGGAGAAGACAAGGTGAGCGCTACCATCAGTCCTGTGTCATGCCAACAATAAAGCATCTTGAGACCATTCATGTGTGGGATTGCTTCTCAGCCAAGGGAGTGGGCTCACTCACAATTTTGCCTAAGAACACAGCCATTAATAAAGAATGGTACCAATACATCCTCTGAGAGCAACTTCTCCCAACCATCCAGGAACAGTTTGGTGACGAACAATGCCTTTTCCAGCATGATGGAGCACCTTGCCATAAGGCAAAAGTGATAACTAAGTTGCTCGGGGAACAAAACATTGATATTTTGGGTCCATGGCCAGGAAACTCCCCAGATCTTAATCCCATTGAGAACTTGTGGTCAATCCTCAAGAGGCGGGCGGACAAACAAAACTCCACAAATTCTGACAAACTCCAAGCATTGATTATGCAAGAATGGGCTGCCATCAGTCAGGATGTGTCCCAGAAGTTAATTGACAGCATGCCAGGGCGGATTGCAGAGATCTTGAAAAAGAAGGGTCAACACTGCAAATATTGACTCTTTGCATCAACTTCATGTAATTGTCAATAAAAGTATTTGACACTTATTAAATGCTTGTAATTATACTTCAGTATTCCATAGTAACATCTGACAAAAATATCTAAAGACTCTGAAGCAGCAAACTTTGTGGAAATTAATATTTGTGTCATTCTCAAAACCTTTGGCCACGACTGTAGTATCTTGAGCAGAGGGATTAGTCCTTCAAAGACATTAATAGAATATGTGTCACCAGTCACCACCAATCTGGTTTAAGTGAAAGTTAATGCAGCAATTATCAAAGATTCCCATCTCTACAAAGCGCTTTAAACTACAGATACCTCTCTCTCTCTCTCGCTGAACATATTTTAGTTCTGGTGATTGTTATCGTGGTATCTAATGGCGGAGTTGATCAGCAAGCTGTTCACCTGCCACAAACCTACTGAATTCACATTTAGGCAACATAAATATCCCAGGTCATAGCCATGGTTGGTCATGTTGAGGAGTTTGATGTGGAGACATGGTCACCAGTTGGACAGTGTTTCCTCCGACACATTGGTGTGGCTGGCTTCTGGGTTAAGTGAGCAGTGTGTCAAGAAGCAGTGTGGCTTGGCTGGGTTGTGTTTCTCGACCTTTGCCTCACCTGACTCCGTACAGAAGTTTCAGCGATGGGACAAGACTGTAACTACCAAGTTACTGAGCACTGCTCACTTAACCCAGAAGCCAGCCACACCAATGTGTCGGAGGAAACACCGTCCAACTGGTGACCGTGTCAGCGTGCATGCGCCCAGCCCTCCACAGGAGTTGATAGAGCGCAATGGGACAAGGACATCCCAGCCAGCCAAACCCTCCCTTAACCCAGACGACGCTGGGCCAATTGTGCACTGCCTCATGGGTCTCCTGGTCACGCCAGGCTGCAACACAGCCCGGGATCGAACCCGGGTCTGTTGTGAAGCCTATAGCACTGTGATGCAGCACCTTAGTCCTCTGCGCCACTCTGGAGGACTGAGAGACATCACATTAAGCCTTCAGATGTTCTTAACATGTCTCCACATCAAACTTCTCAACATGACCAACCATGGCTATGACCTGGGATATTTATGTTGCCTAAATGTGAATTCAGTAGGTTTGTGGCAGGTGAACAGCTTGCTGATCAACTCCGCCATTAGATACCACGATAACAATCACCAGAACTAAAATATGTTCAGAGAGAGAGAGAGGTATCTGTGTCTGGATACCACGGGGCGTGAAAGGGGTCAAAAAATATATATATATTTTATTAGTCCATCCCTATGGAGATGAATCGATTCTGTTCGAATCGATTCTGTATGTCAAGGGTGCTTCACATTAACATATTAAATGCTCAAACATGTCTAGTATTCTGTGCTTTATGCAAGTATAATGGAGCAGTGTCATCATGCAGCTGAGTTGGTGGTGATGGGTGCAGTGTGGGTGTTCAGAGGTGACGAAAATCTTTATTAAGACACAACGTGACTGGCCCTCATTTGCGCATTGTCCGTAAGATTCTATGTCAAATCAAAACATCTCACTTCCTGCCATATGTGCTTTCCAATCACGTCAGCTCATAGATGGTGTTGGATGTCGAGTGGTATGATGATGACTCAGTCATTTGACTCACAGATTTGGATGTGATTAATTATGCATAACCGAGTACAGTAAGTAATGCATCTGTGGAACATAGAATATCTGAACACTCCCTTTCAAATGGGCCCATGCTAACTAACTGGCCTGGGGCTATTCATTGTGCATGATACCATATCACTGGGCAGGTTGGCATTTATTGTCATTAATCCTGCCCTGGAGGCAACTCTGCAGAGTGGTCACTAGCTGGCACAGCCACAAAGTCATAACATCTGATTTTAAACCGAACCCTAACCTTAAAAACGTCCTCCAGTGATTTTTTAAATGCTCCTGTTGAAAAGCGATATCTGAATTATAAATACAGTAGTACACCACTCTCCAGAGTTTCCTCCAGGGCAGGATTAATGACAATATGTTTTGAGCAAAATAGTGTTTTTCAGACACAACTGCAAACTTCAAGGAGTAGGGCATTGAAGGAGTTGATCTGATGTGGATTTGGAATGGCATCTGCCTCCCCCTTGCTTGAGGAACAATAGAGGAGCAATAGAGAACAAAAGAGGAAAGCTCACCCCCACACATACACACTTTGTGCTATGTCACAACTTACCTTGACCACCTACTGGGATGTGCCTTTTGTTGAGTAAATCAGGTGTTAAATAAAGAAAATGAGACTAAGAAATTTAATTTGAATTAAAAACAGGTTCAGCCCCTGGTTTGACCGTGATCAGGCAGAGTTACTCCACCTCAAGAATTCCATTTGGCAAAAGGCTCGGCACACGCATACTCAGGCTGACTGGCTCTCGTTCAGGTAAATAAGAAATAAGTGCACTCAGGCTATCCGGAAGGCCAAAGTGAGTTACTTTAAGGAGCAGTTCTCTCTGTGGGTCTAACCCCAAGAAGTTCTGGAAAGCGGTTAAAGACCTGGAGAATAAACCCTTCTCCTCACAGCTGCCCATGATGTGGTTGTTACTGACAAGGAATACATGGCTGAGCTCTTTAATCACCATTTCAGGATTCCTATTTGAGCCATGCCTCATTTCCCATCCAACATTTCCTCATCTCCCACCCCTTCTAATGCAACTAGCCCAGATGTGCCTCCCTCTTTTCCCCCCGCTACAAAGTTTCTTCCTGCAGGCAGTCACTGAGTCTGAGGTGCTAAAGTTAAACTTGACCCTCTAAAGTTAAACTTGACCCCCTAAAGTTAAACTTGACCCCCTAAAGTTAAACTTGACCCCCTAAAGTTAAACTTGACCCTCTAAAGTTAAACTTGACCCCCAAAAAACATATGGGTCAGATGGTTTAGATCATTTCTTCTTTAAGGTTGCAGCCCCTATAATCACCAAGCCTAACTCTGACCTTTTTAACCTGTTTCTCCTCTTTGGGGAGGTTCCCATTGCTTGGAAGGCAGCCACAGTGCGTCCTTTACTTAAAGGGGAGATCAAGCTGATCATAACTGTTATAGGCCAATTTCAATTTTGCCCTGTTTATCAACATTTTTTGAAAAACTTGTCAATCAACTGACTGGCTTTCTTGATGTCTATAGTATTCTCTCTGGTATGCAATCTGGTTCCCACTCAGGTTATGGATGTGTCACTGCAACCTTAAAGGTCCTAAATAATGTCACCATTGCCCTTTATTCTAAGCAATCTTGTGGGCCGACTAAGGAGTATTGGTGTCTCTGAAGGGTCTTTGGCCTGATTTGCTAACTACCTCTCTCAAAGAGTGCAGTGTATAAAGTCAGAACTGCTGTCTCAGCCACTGCTGTCTCAGCCACTGCCTGTCACCAAGGGAGTGGCCCAAGGCTCGATCCTAGGCCCCACGCTCTTCTCAATTTACATCAACAACATAGCTCAGGCAGTAGGAAGATCTCACCCATTTACATGCAGATGATACAGTCTCATACTCAGCTGGCCCCTCCCCGGATTTTGTGTTAAACACTCTACAACATATATTTTAGTGTACAACAAGCTTTCTCTCCCCTTAACCTTGTTCTGAACACCTCCAAAACAAAGGTTATGTGGTTTGGTAAGAAGAATGCCCCTCTCCCCACTATTGTGATTACTACCTCTGAGGGTTTACAGCTTGAGGTAGTCACCTCAAACAAGTACTTGGGAGTATGGCTGGATGGTACACTGTCCTGTCAAAGCTGCAGGATAAGGTTAAATCTAGACTTGGTTACCTACATCGTAATGGCTCCTCTTTCACCACAGCTGCCAAATTAACCCTGATTCGGATGACCATCCTACCCATGCTGGATTTCGGAGACGTAATTTATTGATCGGCAAGTAAGGGTGCTCTCGAGCGGCTAGATGTTCTTTACCATTCGGCCATCAGATTTGCCACCAATGCTCCATATAGGACACATCCCTGCACTCTATTCTCCTCTGTAAACTGGTCATCTCTGTATAGCTGTCGCAAGACCCACTGGTTGATGCTTATTTATAAAATCCTATTAGGCCTCTCTCCCCCCTATCTGAGATACCTACTGCAGCCCTCATCCTCGACATACAACATCCGTTCTGCCAGTCATATTCTGTTAAAGGTCCCCAAAGCACACACATCCCTGGGTCGCCCCTCTTTTCAGTTTGCTGCAGATGGCAGCTGGAACGAGTTGCAAAAAACACTCAAACTGCACAGTTTTATCTCTTTGGGATATCTCTTCAATCAAAGACTCAATAATGGACACTCTTACTGACAGTTGTGGCTGCTTCATGTGATGTATTGTTGTCTCTACCTTCTTGCCTTTTTGCTGCTGTCTGTGCCCAATAATGCTTAATCCATCATGTTTTGTGCTGCTACCATGTTGTGCTGCTGCCATGTTGTGATGCTGCCATGTTTTGCATCCCAGTATCTCTACTTGCACATCATCATCTGCAACTATATCACTCCAGTGTTAATGCTAAATAGTAATTATTTTTGCCACTATGGCCTGTTTATTGCCTTACCTCATTTGCACACACTGTATATATATTTTTCTATTGTGTTATTGACTGTACGTTTGTCTATCCCATGTGTAACTCTTTGTTGTTGTTCTTTGTCACACTGTTTTGCTTTGTCTTGGCCAGGTTGCAGTTGTAAAAGTGTTCTCAACTGGCCTACCTGGTTAAATAAAGGTGAAATAAAATAAAACAAAAAATGTAATTAAATAAAAATGTTGTTGTCATGTGGCGTTGCTACCATGCTGTGTTGTCATGTGTTGCTGCCGTGCTATGTCGTCGTTTTAGGTCTCTCTTTATGTAGTCTTGTGGTGTCACTCTTGTCGTGATGTGTGTACCCACAGGAGGCCTTTTACCTTAACTGACTTGTCTAGTTAAATAAAGATTAAATAAAAATGTTTACAACAAATTTAAATGAGGTGAAAAGGAGACTGGAGTGTTTACGGTATGGACAATTTTCACTTAGCAGCTGGCCCATCTAGCAGAAATTGCTCAGTTCTGCTTCCAGGCTCGATTGATGACAATAAACAGCAAGCTGTTGGTCCCACAGCTGCTATTCCTATCTATTCTATGGCACAGCCCATCAGATTGTTTTGGGTGACAAATTGGGGATGACACAAATGTAGGATTACAAAATTCTCGGAACTTTCCTGCTTATTCCCTCCTGATACCGGGAATCCTCCAACCAGGATTTTGGGAAAACCAGGGAATTTATAGAAAGTTCCCGGAATTTTGCAACCCTACAAAAGAATTGTTGTATTTTGAAAACATTTTGATAGTCCTTGTGTAGCTTCCAAACAAATACAGTTTACACGGGTCTATAACATCTGAGCTGCAACCAGGCTTTCATAACCTTCATAACTACAATTTCATAGAACAGCTCCGTTGGTAGAGAAGCGCCTGCACTGCAGCTGCTACTTTTCCTTGCTGATTAGAAATGGTGGTTTACATAGAAACTGTAGCCTTCATGTAAACAGACACTGATCTGTTTCAAGTCAGGGCTTAACCTTAAATCAACATACACCGCATCAGCACAGCTGAGATATTCTTTAAGATTTGGTGACGTTGTAGTCAATGTGTTTGCTGTGGTTGGCAGTGGCTAGCATCATGTGTTGCCACTGATAAAGTAAGATCTGTGATTACACATTGCCTTCAGTTTCCATGTGTCTGAGGTGTCTCGGTCATGTCTTTTATGATTTATGTTACTCCTGGCCATTTCTTAGAATCCTTCAGTGAGTTGCCGTGTAACCAGACAGACAGAAGTAAGCCCAGTAGCATTCTGTATTTAATGGAACAACTCTACGGATAGCTAACACTGAGCAAAGTTATAGCATGCAATGCAACTCATGACTCAATAGCCCAACTAACAGACCAAATCAAATAAAAAATAAGAAGAAATTCTACTTTATCCCATTTCTTAGAATTTGTCCTGTTAACTAGCATCCTTATTGGTGTTAATGCCTATTCTTCTAGCCCTGGATCTCCTAAAAAAAACACAATGATGTAATTAGTGTAAACAAAAGGAGAAAATGCATTTCTGTAAATTATTGCTTCAAGGGAAGGGTATGCAATCCATCCGAGAATCTCAGAGAAACCTGTACCTTGTCTGGCATGTAGCCTATTGCATCCACACTTCTTTATTCCATGTGCCAATGTATGCCTTGTAATTTTAAATACCCTCTCTGCATCGACTTGTTTTCATTTGTGTCGTGTTGAATTGGCAGCAGGGCTCCTGTCTCAGATATCTCATTTGTGATCGTCATCGTGATCGTCATGGGTAAAGTTACTGCGGAGTTCACTGCTGAATTACTAGCTAGAAACCACCTCCTCACAAGGTGCTAACATGACAACCCTTTCACATGTTCACTGTTTATTTTTTACCACAACCTACTTTTAAAACGTTGCCATAGTCATCAAGTACATTAACTGACTTTAAAAAACGAATGTCAAGCACAATGTATTTAAAAGTATAATATTACACTATACTTGCATGGGTATTACTAGTGTTATTACAAAGGTATCAGGTATGTAATGTAACATAGAAACTAGTTATATTTACAGTTTCTCATAGTTTCACAGTTGTCCTCCAATGTGTGTGTTTAAGTGAGAAGCCTACACTCAGTTCTTATAATGTCAGGGTGGAAGTTCAGTGGGTGCACTGAGCTCCAAACCAAAGAAAAACCTCTAATGTTTATCCAGAAAACATAACCAAAATTGCATGTTTACTCCAATGCCTTCGAAGATGTTGATGCGTTAAGTGGAATGTATGTTGTTTTTGTCTCTACAGACCAGTGGCGGTTTGTGCCTTCCAAGATTAGGGAGGACACTTTTTTTTATGAGCATGGCCTTATTTTTATTACAGCATATTGGATGACTGTCATTCATATTCCATTCGCCCAGCTCAATGTAACATCGATAGGGTTAGGCTACTACATGATACTCAAATTTTCCCTATACCAATCATGAGGTTGTTACAACCTAGCCTACAAATATAAGTTTATAATTTTGGTGCACAAGACAAGAAACAAAATTGGAGTAATCAAGGTGACCGACAATGACAAATTCAATACCATATTGCACACTCTTGCCTGCATCTAGCTGATCTGGGGTGTAATCATTAGTCCAAACATGAGTTTCTATTGGACAAATTCAGGTAGGTCCCTCCTCATTACGTTCCGTTTGGTTCCGTTTAATTAAGAAACATTTTGCAACAGAATCTGCGGAATGAATAGACCTCTGATCATTCGCACACACAGTTCACTTTCATAGCAGCCACATAGATCATCACTTTGCTCGTTGTATAATTCCTTCTCGCCTCTACGCGCTCTCCTCCTCCTACTCTCACCTTTTCCCTTTGCTACACAGCCTACATCGATGTCACCATATTAATGTTATAGTCAACAAACTAGAACTAGCGAGTTAGCAAACCCACAGTCCAACCCATGTGTACAATCAGTACAAACAGTTACACCGGCAGGCTCCAGTGGCAATAAATGAATACAATCGAAAGATTACCTTGCTTGGAAGAGTTGCAGCGTTGGATAGCTTTAGCCAGCTAGCTAACATAAACATAATTCCTCTCAGGTTGTCCAACACAGAGATAGCATTCCTCTCTGTTTGAGTCAGGTTGTTGAGTAGGCTAAATTAGCTATTAGCTAAGTAAGTGAAAAGTAAACTAAGAAGAACAAATACAATGAAATCTCTCTCTCTCTCTCTCTCTCTCTCTCTCTCTCTCTCTCTCTCTCTGCTCCTTAATTTTTGGCTGAAATGTATATGTTCAGAACTGTTCAACTATTGTCTTTCTCTCTCTTTTAGTCAACTACTCACCACATCTTATGCACAGCAGTGCTAGCTAGTTGTAGCTTATGCTTTCAGTACTAGATTCATTCTCTGATCCTTTGATTGAATGGACAAGATGTTAGTTCATACTGCAAGAGCTCTGATAGGTTGGATGATGTCCTCCGGAAGTCGTAATAATTACTATGTAAGTCTATGGAAGGAGGTGGGAACCACGAGCCTCCTAGGTTTTATATTGAAGTCAATGTACCCAGAGGAGGACTGAAAATAGCAGTCCTCCGCCTACACCATGGTGCTGTTGATGCTACTGTAGACCATCATTGCAAAACAGTGTGTTTTAAATCGGTTATTTGGTGATATGTGAATATTTTTACCTAAAAATTATAACCTTTTAAATGCTTGACTATTATAAGTTCCCTTTCTCCTCTGATGAGCCTCCACTGCTCCAGACAACACCACCAGAAAGATACAAGGCATGAAATAGCCATTTTAATTTCTCCTCTGAGTGTCTACCCCACTCAAAGAAATTCTATCAGCAGTGTGGGTACAGGCTCTGCAGTGAATGGAAGCAGTCTGAATCACAAGCCTGTAGGCTCCCAATGTATACCCCCTCTCTTCTCCTCTATCCATAACCCACAACATTATTAGACCCCATTGTTGATTGTTGTCATCATTGTTGATTTTGATCAAAACCCACTTCTTCCTACAAGTTTTATTGTGGTGGTTGATTATGTATTAACTACCCTGGAACTGAGCCATATTGGTGGTGATGATGATGATGTGCAAAAAGAGTAAAATCCATGAAACAATGATGTCATTCTACATTCCATATTTTCACATTACCATACTCTTATTTGAGGTTGCTGACCATCTCTGCTTTTTGAGCACAAACTAACTCTCTTCACAATAAAGGTAATGAAGTATGGATGGGTGTCTTCCTGAGCCCAGCTGCTCCGTGAGTGAGTTAGTTAGTGTTATTATCTGTTTGTGAAATCCTGTAATCCAAACCCACACCACCCACCTGCTCACAGATAGGGCCACGCTGCTGCCTTTTGGAGCCCTCTGCTTTAAAAACACTGCAGTGGACCTCTGTGCCTTCAGAAAGGATTCATACCCATTGACTTATTCCACATTTTGTTTTGTTACAGCCAGAATTCAAAATGGCTTAAATAAAAAAAAAATTCTCCCCCATCTACACACAATGCTCAATAATGACAAAGTGAAAACATGTTTTTAGATATTTCTGCTAATTTTTTGAAAATAAATAAGTAAATAAATATGTAATTTACATAATTATTCACACCCCTAAGTCAATACATGTTAGAATCACCTTTGGCAGCTATTACAGCTATACGTTTTTCTGGAAAAGTCTAAGTGGTTTACACACCTGAATTGTGTAATATTTGCACATTTATTATTTTTAAAATCCTCAAGCTCTTCAAGTTGGTTGTTGATCATTAATAGACAGCCATTTTCAAGTATTGCCATAGATTTTCAAGACGATTTAAGTCAAAACTGTAACTAGGCCACTCAGGACTTTCAATGTTGTCTTGGTAAGCAACTCCAGTGTACAGTGCATTTGGAAAGTATTCAGACCCCTTGACTTTTTGACACATTGAGAGCACCCCTCCAGGTAGGATGGAGTCCGTCACTCCTCAACAGGCCAGGCTTGGTCCTGTTTGTGGGTGAGTCCCAGAAAGAGGGACAATTATCTACAAATTCCATTTTTTGGGAGGGGCAGAAAACAGTTTTCAACCAGCGATTGAGTTGTGAGACTCTGCTGTAGAGCTCATCACTCCCCCTAACTGGGAGGGGGCCAGAGACAATTACTCGATGCCGACACATCTTTCTAGCTGATTTACACGCTGAAGCTATGTTGCGCTTGGTGACCTCTGACATCGTTGGTGCTGACGTGGATAACAATATCCCTATACTCTCTACACTCGCCAGTTTTAGCTTTAGCCAGCACCATCTTCAGATTAGCCTTAATGTCGGTAGCCCTAAACATCAGCACCACAGGTAACTTCCATAATGCTGTGAACAATCTAAGAGACAAGGTAAGAAGGGCCTTCTACACTATCAAAAGGAACACAACATTTGAGATCCCAATTAGGATCTGGCTAAAAAATCCTTGAATCAGAACCAATTTCCCTTTATAGTTGTGAGGTCTGCGGTCTGCTCACCAACCAAGAATTCACAAAATGGTACAAACACCAAATTGAGACTCTGCATGCAGAATCCTGCAAAAACATCAGTGTGCAATGTAAAACCCCAAATAATGCATGCAGAATAAAATTTGACCGATACCCTTTTATTATCAAAATCCAGAAAAGAGCCATTCAATTCTACAGCCACCGAAAAGGAAGCGATTCCCAAACCATCCTTAACAAAGCCATCACCAACAGAGAGATCCAACCAAATCATGAGAAAAAATAAAGATAATTACTTGACACATTGGAAAGAAATAACAAAAAAAATGAGCAAACTAGAATGCTCTTTGGCCCTAAACAGAGAGTACACAGTGGCAGAATACCTGACCACCGGGTCTGACCCAAAATTAAAGAAAGACATAGTGAACATAGCATTCCTATTGAGAAAAGCCTCCAAAAGCAGACCTGGCTCTCAAGAGAAGACATGCTATGTGCACACTGCCCACAAAATGTGGTGGAAACTGAGCTGCACTTCCTGACCACCTTCCAAATGTATGGCCATATTAGAGACACATATTTCCCTCAGATTACACAGACCCACAAAGAATTCGAAAACAAATCCAATTTTGATAAACTCCCATATCTACTGGGTGAAATTCCACAGTGTGCCATCACAGCAGCAAGATTTGTGACCTGTTGCCACAAGAAAAGTGCAACCAGTGAAGAACAAACACCATTGTAAATACAACCCATATTTATGCTTATTTATTTTCCCTTGTGTACTTTAACCATTTGTACATTGTTACAACACTGTATATATATATATATATAATAAATAATAAAAATGAACAGTTAACAGAAGTTTCAAAACAATAAAGACATTACAAATGCCTTTTGTAATGTCTTTATTGTTTTGAAACTTCTGTACGTGTAATGTTTACTGTTAATTTTTATTGTTTATTTCACTTTTGCATATTATCTACCTCACTTGCTTTGGCAATGTTAACACATGTTTCCCATGCCAATAAAGCCCCTTGAATTGAATTGACACTCCATTTATAGTAGTTCAGCTGTGCCCCCTACTGGTTTTGTAAGTTGGGTCTGCAATGGGTAGGGACTATGGAAATTGCCTGTTAACTGGTTTACCTGAATTGACATTGTCTGATTTAGTTGTAGTACATTTAGTAAATTGCATGATTTTCATCTATTCAAGGAAAAGGAAATTCAGCATTATGAATAGTAATTTCAGAAGTTATTCAACAGTATCTGCTTGGATAGTGGTTTCTGACAGGTCTCAAATTAATACAAACCAATTGAACGTACAATCAGTAAATTTTTTATCCCAGTCAATTTTTACAGTAACATTCCTGGCTAGATTTTGACGGTAGTTAGCCTACCAGTGTTAAATTTGAAAGACGTCACGACTACTGTTACCTGGATCTCTGATTGGTTCAGAGACTCTATCCGGGTACTGAGCTGGAACGAGCTAAAGGTACCAATATGGCGGAGGTAAGAGGGAAAACAGGGGAGAAGCATCAGATTTTAAATCGATGTTTAGAAAATGTGTGTTGACAACTTTCTATTTAAATGTAATCGATTACATAGATTAAGTTGTTTTTGTTCAATATTTGTGGTTTTGTGTCAAAATTGCTGCAACTATCCCTCTAAAATATGTTTGAATGTATACACCGATCCTTCACGACAAGGCCTGTTCGCTCTCAGCTGCTTTGCTAAGGTCTACCGGGCAGACTCAAACGCCAATTTGATGTGGGAAGAAAAATAAATAGACTTGATTTACAATTAATTGCGATTGTGTTTTTCGGTTCTTGTGTAAAAACAAAAACATCGCCTATAACTGGTGAATTGTTTACAGTTTTAGGTTACCGTGTACGAGGCTAAACAATAATTGTTTTTTTTATTGTCAATAAGGTTAGCTTTAAGGCTAATTTCAGAGCATTGGCAGTACACAAAACTGGATATAGGGGCCTTAATGTTATTTTGCGTGCCACATCCAAATGGTATCATATTGCTACTTAATATTACAATTCTACAACATTAAATAAACCGCTGTGCGTTCGGTATGTGTTTTCAGGTTGCGGAAAAATGCAGCTCTTTTTATTTATTTATCCTGGTGGATATTATCGACAATGTCTGCTGTAAAAATCAATGTTTGTTTGAACGAACATTTTCGAAAGTGTAACAGTAATATTCACAGATTCAAAATTGCTTAATTGGTGATATTATATTTTTGTTCTTCTAAACAGGCTTCCTTCGGGAGTTCGAGCCCAGGTAATGTCGGAATACATTTTTTAATGGAACTTGAATGTGAAATTATGAATATGACATGTCCATTTTATATTCAGTTAATGTTTTGATACCATGCAGCTAAATACATTTATAAAATCTTTATTAAGGAAGTAATTCTTGTAAATTATTTAATTGTGCTGTGGGTGCGCCAATGGTATTGACAAGCAGTGGCAGTGCCAGTTTTGTCAAGAGTATCTTAATTTATTTGTGGTTGTCTTTGTAACGGTGCCTTTAAACTGCATTCTAAAATAGTTTTCGCCCACAGTTGGCTCTTTGTCGTCGGAAGATCATGACTTCGATCCGTCAGCCGAGATGCTAGTTCATGAATATGACGATGAGAGGACTTTGGAGGAGGAAGAGTCATTTGAGGGCGAGAAAAACTTCAACTCAGAGATAGCCGATCTAGAGAAGGTTGGTTGGCTATAGCTACAGATTGTAACACCAGATAATGTGATTTAACCCAACTTTTTTTTACCATTATACTGGTATGACAGGTGTGACTATACAAAACATCAGCAGAGATGAACTAACCTTGTATTAGCGATTGGTGGAAACAGGAGTCTCGTAAAATGGATGCATCCAGTTGCACGGGGTCTGTTTGATTTGAGAAAATGCTCTGATATTAAAATAATGTTGTTCATTAAGTAATCCAACAATGTGTACGTCGCCACCTTGTCTATTTCAAGTCTTCTCTCATTAATTGAGACAGGTGTGTCCACCCCCAAAGTGCTGCATGACAGACATCCCTGTCTCTATCAATGTGAGAAGACTTGAAATAGAAAAGATGGTGATATACACATTGTTGGATTACTTCATGGACCAAAATATTTTAGTTATTTTAATAGAGCATTTTCTGAATTCAAACAGACCCACTGCAAACTCCTTTTTCCACGAATCGAGGGCGAAGATGGTATCGCCAATACCAGGTTAGTTGGAAAAATCTCTGACAATGTTTTTTTAATATCCACACCTGTAATTACCAGTATAATGGTACACATCTTTTTCCCATGAAATCACATTTTCTGGTTTTACAATCTGTAGCTAGGTTGGCTAATAATATAAATGAATATACTGTTTCCTTTCTTCTAGACAGGCATTGTAGTTGTCATTTTTATTGGAATATTTTTAAATTCTGTCTATGCTTGAATTACCACTTCCCTACTTCAATGAATAAAATGTTATAGGCTGGGGGGGAAGCATAATGTATACATGACAATGTTCTGTGTTATTATGGAAACAGACACTGTGTCATGGAACTTTTTGTCTAACCATTCTTCACATAGCAGACATGAAATATCATGATTTTGATTGTAGAAACATGGTCTAATAGGATTTATATTTGTTGTAACAGGAGGGGAACATGCCCTTGGAGGAACTGCTGGCCATCTACCGCTACGAGGCGTCTGTCAGTACGGCTGCAGGATCCAGCATGGACAGCTCTTCTGGGGAGCTGACGGATGAACTGCCAGACATGACTTTGGACAAGGTGAGCAAAATTCAGATTTGGTAAAGGGAATATTAATATATATTTAGAAAATTTCACGTGTACTGTATAGACAAATTTGTGGATATTGAAAGAGGTTTTCAGTCAAATGTATTTGTTATATCATCAGTAGGCCATCTATCCCAACTATTATTACGTTATATGTGTCTTACTTTTGTATTACCTCCAAGGTGTGGTTACGACAGATATGAAGCAAAACAAACTTGGAATTTTTAGGGTCAATTGATCCTTGGCGGGTTCCCTTCTAACGTTACAAATGGTGATTGTGTTCTTCCACAGGAGGAGATTGCTAAAGACCTGCTATCAGGAGACTATGAGGAGGAGACCCAGTCCTCCGCTGATGACCTTACTCCTTCAGTCACTTCCCACGAGGCCACTGACTTCTTCCCCAGAACACTCAGATGTAAGGCAATTCACTTCAATTGCAACTTTATTAGGACACCTCAGGGGTAAATAAGACATTGTCAGAGCTCAAGAGAGACCAACCTGCAGTGCAGGTGTCATTATTAACAAAAGCACAGTAACTTATTTATCTTGTGCTTTGTCAGCTATTATCCCCTCCCAAACATTCATACTATCTTTTAATATGATCTTATCTTGTCATGTGATGAGTTGATACGCACAGGACACCATTCGGATAGCAAGAATTTTAATGGGGAGTGCCCTTTCTGTCTTTGCATTGTCAGCTAACACTATCTACGACGGTGATAAGGAGTCGGAATGTGAGGAGGATGGGCCAAGCCCCGAGGACTCCAGAAAGGTAAGAATCCTGTCCTTTTAAAGGTGACTTTATTTGAAGGGGATACAAGATTAGGTTTCCCATAAGCACTAATTGGAGGTCAGTTATTTTACTTTCCAATGGTTACAGTTATTTAGTGACCTTATTTAGTGACCTTTGGTTAACTGAACCTATACCTGCATTTGGAACAGCATGTTCTGTTTTGAGCGGTAAGTCTGTTTTGTATTTCACAGGAAATAATGGTGGGATCGCAGCACCAAGCAGAGGTCCCCACTCACCTCTGTCACTATGGTGTTGATGAGAAGGGTGAGTGGAGGCTTTCTTACGAGGTTAACCCATAAACATATTGTCAAAGTTGCATTTGACAGTCAGATATTTAGTGTTTCCAAGTGTAATATTGCATAGTGTCTAACATTGTGATTGTCATCTGCCATTTTCGTACAGTATACGAAGATGATGACCAGTTGCTATGGACCCCGGACGTGTTGTCAGAGAGTAAGGTCAGGGACTTCCTGTGTGAGGAGTTGTCATGGGCAAATGACGAGAGGACAAGAAGTGACACGGCAGGAGCTCATGTGAGAGACAATGAGCAGGTCAGTCATCACTTTAAGACTCACTGGATGTTATAACATTAGATATGCACCTGCTGCCATCACAGAGTTCACCTATTCCTCTGTCGTCTCCCTGTAGGCGCTGTATGAGCTTGTGAAATGCAACTACAATACCCACAAAGCATTGGAGCGATATTGCAGTAATGTGAAATCCTCAAAGGGTACGTTACCATTTTGAATGATTAGTAGACTCATAAATGTCACTCTATTGTGAGGGAAAATGACTCCTTGTGATTTTTACAGAGGAATCCCCACCGTGGTCTGAAGATGAATGCAGAAACTTTGAACATGCACTACAGATATACGATAAGAACTTTCACCTCATACAGAAACACAAGGTGGGACTCTCTCTGTTACTGATTAAAGGGTGGAGAAATTATCATAATGTTGAAAGCTTCTGTAAGGATATGGACACTTTTTTTTATTTAGCCTTTCTTTAAAAAGCCTTTGACACTAACTTCCTGTGTTGTAGAACTTTTCTCTTTATCGTGTATTTCTGCCCTTCATCAGGTGAAGACACGGACGGTAGCTGAATGTGTGGCCTTTTACTACATGTGGAAGAAGTCGGAGCGCTTTGATTTCTTCGTCCAGCAGAACCGCTTTGGCAAAAAGAAGTATAGCAGCTATCCTGGCGTAACGTAAGTGATCGTTCATTCTGCTCAACAGTAGTAACTGAGGTCTGAATTCATTGCCAAATGTATGTAGACAGAGTTCTCTCTGAATATGATGAAAGCCTGTGTTTGCAGATTTAATTGTATTGTGCTTGCAACTACATGAAAGGGGTGGCTCATGGTTATTAAAGGAGAATGTGTCTATGGCTGAGTGTGTCTTCCCTCTGCCTGCAGGGACCTGATGGACCGGCTAGTGGACGAGGCGGAGGGCCTGGCAGTAGACAGCTCCTCCTCTGTTTGCTCAGGTGGAGGAGGAGGGGTGAGGATGGAGCCCACCACAGAGCAGCAGCTCAGCCTACTCAACTCCATCACTGCCAGCGACCTCACAGGTTAGTCAACAGGGTCTCAGATGTTCCACACTGCATGTAGCACAAACTGACCCCATTTATCCTTGACAGGGTAACTATATTTTTCACAAGCCTAGCTTCAGATCTGGTATTCAGTATGAATCTACAGTACACATATTATACACAACAATACAACTTTATACAATCTACATAAGTCCTAAAAACAATACATATGAAATCCACAGATAACCAAGTAGTTTATATACGTGTCCCCCTCCCTCAGCCCTGAGTAACAGCGTGGCCACAGTGTGCAGCCCAGCGGAGGTGAGCTGCCTGGACTCGTACAGTTTCCCCCCTCTGGAGAGCCTCCACCGGGGGTCCCTGGCCCATGACGAGCCCCTGGGCTTTCCATCCAACGGAGGGGACCCCAACTGTCTCAACATGCTGGATGCTGGCTTCTACCACTCGGACCTGGACCAGCTGGGTGGGGTGTGCGGGGCCAAGGAATGTGAGCGGCCCTCTAAGAGGCTCAAGTTGGCACTGCCCGACTCCTTCATCAACGATGCTTCTGTGGGAAACCTCGGAGTGGACTTTGAGGGGCGGCGGAAAATGACACACCACCGTATCACTGGCACCAAGATGGCAGTGTCCGTCACAGACTTTGGGAGTTTGGCGGGGAGCCCAACAGACTTATGGGAGCACACACACGGCATCACGCACAGCACAGCACGGCGCTCCAGTCAGTGTGACCTCCCGCCGCCCCGCCCCCAGAGTTCCACCTTTAAAACCACCCTCCCATGTGTACATAAGACTCACTCACTGGAGAATTAGATTTGTATTTAATAATTATATATATGAATATACATTTATTTCATTTGTGAAATATGACATCAGTGATGTCTTTATCGTATAGAACTAAAAATCTTGATTTCTCAAGAGTTTATATAGCCATTTATTTTCTCTGGTCCTGAGATGTTTAATGTCCGTGTTTGTGTACAGTGGGGTCCGGCCCAAGGCTGCGGATAGACAGTTGTTTGTCGTCCCCCCCCCCCCAAGTTATCCTGTCACTCATATTCAGCTGCCAAAACATCTTTGTTCTGGTTTTTATATGTAGTTTGTTCATTGTTAAAGTGGTACTTTTGATTGAATATCAGTGTTTACAGGTAATTATAGTATCCAGGCTTGGGCAAATGTTATTTTGTCTGAGATGAGCCTGGGGTTTGTATTTAATGCAACAGCACTCATTGTTGTCGAGGCGTTGTAGGTTATAACTCGTTATAACCTCCCTCTCTGCCTTAGTTTTTTTCTCCTGTGGAAGCTTATTTTGTACTCAACCTGCTTTTTTCAGACCTTAACAGTCCAAAGTGGCCAAACCGGAGGAGAATGTTCTAGAAATGTAACAGTATATTATATGATAATTTCTCATTGTTAATTCTCGTGAGTCGTGACAGGTCAAGACATTTTTAAATTTAGAGACTATAAGGCTGAATCTAACACCCCAATAAGCAGAGCAGCTTTGTCTGTCCATCAGATTGTCTGAAACGTTTCCTTAAAAATCGCTCGTATTGCCCCAGAAATTAGTCTATATCATGAAAATATTATACTTTATGAAGGAAAATGTTTTTTGGATTGGTATAAGTGTTGCTTTGAGATGTAATGTGTTCAGTTACAGTAATGTATATAGTTTCTACCCTATACTCTTGGCACAATACAAATCTATTTGGCCCAGGCAAGTTGTGCTGTTTGCATGTTTATCATGGAGTTCGTTGAGCACTCGGCAAAAAAAAAAAGAGCAAAACAAATGATTCTAAATTGTATTGCTCTATATTGAAACTAAAACAGCCTGGGTAAGATTGTTAAAAGTATTATTTCCTTATTTAAAGCCACTTTCATGTAACTTCCACAGTACGGACTGGAGGATGCCTTTTATTATCCGGTCTATAAATTAATGTCCAGTTGCAGTCTAACAGCCTACTTATATTTCTCTTGACTGAACTAATTGTGAATTGTTGATTGTCGTGGAGTCATCACTGTGTTAATGAGTGCAGTAATAGTGTTTACTTAATTTAACTATGCATTGTGAGTTGGATAATTAGTTCGTTTTGGGGGTATTTAATTCTGAATGTCAGACACAGAAGTCCATAGATTTTTACATAATGATGTACCATCCAATAATTCACTATCCTGAGTGTGTCCTGTCGGGTTTCTTGCATATGATCATTGGTTTTACCTAGGTAGGTGTTATCTAGTCACTATTTCTATGGCAAACATTGGGAGTCGGCTGTTTGTTCACCTTGCATTGTTTCCCCAAATGTGGACAGTTTCATGTAAATAATTAGCTAATAGCCTTGAAAATGTCTTCATCGACTTAAACTTGTCTTAAACTTGTGAATCTGTGTTGATACAAAGACTTTAAATTGTATTTCTTGTAAAAGGGCAATGTGTAGATATGTACAGACATTACATGTTCTTACGTTTTACTGATGGACTTTGTTTGGATACTTTGGGGGGACAATGCATGCTAGCTGTGTGACAGTTCTTGAAAATGTACCACAAAAAGGCTTTACCTAAGACTTATTAATATATTATTCAATGTCGCATTTTGTGTTCTGAAGTCTGCAATCATATGTACAAATCCCATTTTGTTTCTCTTTTATTTTATTTTCACATTGCTGTCTTTGTCTTGGTGATAAAGGGATTGCTTCTGTAGTCCATATCTTGAGAGATGGGTCTAGTCCAGAATCAAGCCCTTGTCCCTATCCCTTAGGTACTTGCATAGATCTGGTATGGTTGGATAAATATAACCAAAAATGGTATACCATATTGCTTATACCCATCAAATACTTACAGATACATCAAGTGCCTAGGGAGATGTACCCAATGATTGTTGCTCACCATCATACAAAGTGCAGATGCAGTGGGTGTGTCCAGGTGCTCTCTAGCTTTAGAAGTGCAGGGATATATTTTTCACCCAATGGTTTGTACAAAGACTCGGAAATACTGTCTGAATGTAAAGGCCGTTGACTAGTAGATTCATATTTAGATTTTACAACCCTGTGCTGAAATCTTGTGATTTCATTGAGACTTGTGTGTAAGAAAGCACTAAACTAATTCCTTTTATATTTTGTATTGTGTTTTGAAGATAGGGGGGAGTGACTATAGCAGATATATATATATATAAAAATCTAGTTCTGTGAATAAAACCTGCAAAACGTGTATCCAGAAATAGACAATCAACACATTTACAATCAAATGTTAAGAAAATCTTTATTGTTTATAAGAATTGTACATAGACACTGAATTGTTTTTTTTCTTTTGGTTTTAAGCATTTTGTATTTTCTGTTCTTTAATACATGGTGTACGGATCCAGAAAAAAGATCTGGAAAATGTCTCAAGACTCCTGCTTTGACTTGTTTGACAGCACAATTGTGATTTTTGTGGTGTTCCCTAAAATGTGTTACCTGTCTCCAACTTCTTCACTGACATCACTATGGTGGGTCTATACTTTATAGTTGTCCCCCACAATCGGGTCTGGGACTGTGGATCTCCGTCTGTTCATACGTTAGTCACATGGGATATCTCAGACAGCAAAGGTGTGATTTTGAAGAAACATCGGTGAATGATCGATCTGTCATTCCATAGAGATCCAGCATTTACAAAATTACACTGATTGGCCAGGTGGTGGTGCTATAAAAGACTGGAAATACCAACTTTGAAAGGTCACACCCCTCACATTGTTTGACCTAAAACATGAAAGTTGGTACATATATCCCTCTCCTCACAAGGAACACATTTGCCTTAGGTCTGCCATGATGGACTTTCTGCCATTTAGAATTTTGTAAAATAAACCCTGCTCTTCTGGTACCGAATGACCGATCTGCATGAAACTGTGGCATCTATGGACAAAGGTCTCTCAATGCAATATTTTCCAGACTAGTACCAATAAACATTCACGTGGGTGTGGTCAAGAACATAAATACATAAATCAGTTAAGGATATTTGTATTGTAACAGTTTGGTAAGTGTTTAAAACACTTTCAAGACATCGACCACACAGTGGCACTATAACAGACATGTTTATATCTTTTGATCTGTTTGACTTGTGTACTGAAATTTGGCACACATGCTCAGGGAAATGAGTCACGTGATATCGCAGACATTTTGATGAAAGTTGAGTGAATGATGCTCTTGCCATAAAGAGACGTCTTTTACAAATTACACTGATTGGCCCAAGGACGACATGTTTACTGTGTGTTCCCGAAGAAAACTACATTATAGGGGGTTTTGGCATAATGTATCTCGGGTTCTGTAGTAGTCACATCGTGTCTGGCATTGTTAATCAATTTGTACTTTTCTAACAGTACTAAGAATGTGTTAGTGGTACTTAAAGTTTTGAAATCAAAATGTACTTTGAGCGCAGTATACAATATTATGCCTAGTTTAGTAGGTTAAACAACGATGCAAAATCTGAATACAAAATCATTCTATTCTGTGGCTGTATGAAATGGCAAACATAACGCGAATAAAGCTACCTGCCGCCCCGGTTAGAGCGTTGGACTAGTAACCGAAAAAATCTGTCGTTCTGCCCCTGAACAAGGCAGTTAACCCACTGTTCCTAGGCCGTCATTGAAAATAATAACTTGTTCTTGACTTGCCTAGTTAAATAAAGGTAAAAAATAATAATTCTGGGATGACATTACTTCATCTTTGTAATTTACCTCCATGATAAAATGGAAACAACCATTACTGTAGTTAGATGTGTTGAAAAAGATTCCACGATATGGCCTTTTATTTGATTAACAACTCATTACACAAAGTATCTTACAAAACAGTATACCAACTAATACAGACAAACTTTATACACAGGGGTATAAACATTTATTTTTTTTTAAATACAAAAGGCTTTACAGGGATTTAGGGTTTGTTTTGCTTTACCATTTTTCAGATTATGCAAACATTTAAATAAAATGTAAATTCTATACATTTTGTCCACAATCCGGATTTGGGCGGGTGCTCGGCTCGTTCTCGATGCAGTGTGCTGTTGAAATCTACGACCACTAGGAGAAATGCGGTGAAAAGAGTGTCCATGTTACAACCGAACTTTCTGGTTACATTGAAGGGGATCGATTAAAGTTCCCAGGGCCCGTGTAGGCGTGTTTCGGTTGGAAATCGATTGCATTCGATTTGGAACCGGGCTGCCTCCCGGGCATGAGCCAGGTGCCCCTTTAAAAAGCCACAACAACCCTTTCAGAGCAAGGGGAACAACTACTTCAAGGTCTCAGAGCGAGTGACGTCACCGATCGAAACATTATTAGTGTGCACCCCGCTAACTAGCTAGTCATTTCACACCGGTTACACACAGATTACCGTTCGATTTGAGAATTGCCCTCCTCCCCGTTTTTGCCCGCCCCGTGGCTGAGCATAATCGAATCCGCCCATTGTAACAACGTTGGATACAATGCGAATGCTGCAGTTTCATTGGTTTATCATTACAGAAAGGCGTGGTTAAATCTTGTTTATTCTGTTGATTATGAAAGGTCAAATGGTGGTTGAAACCTATGACATTGCAGTAGATTTTGGCATATGAAAAGGTGAGAAATTGGCTATCTAACGTTAAGAATGGCCGGCGCACGCGCCCTCGGCTTCAAGGGATGTCTGAAGATTGGAGGCTCTCAAATAAGAAATCTGCTTAATGCAAAAGATTTCTTCCTTTTCGATTGCGATGGCGTGATATGGCACGGAGAAGAGGCAATAACTGGTGCCCCTAAGGTGGTGAGTTCTTTGATCAAACACGGCAAAAACGTGTTTTTCGTTACAAACAATTGCACTAGGCCACGTAAGAATTACGTGAACAAGTTCTACCGTCTGGGCTTTACTGGTGTTATGCAAGAGCAGATATTCAGCTCCTCGTATTGTTCGGCGCTTTACCTGAGAGATGTCGCTAAGGTGCAAGGTAAGGTGTTTGTCATCGGCGGAGAGGGAGTGCGTAATGAACTGTTACAGGCTGGCATTTCTTTCGTTGGTGACGAAGACGCGCCCGACGGCACTATATTTAACTGCGCATTGGCCTCGGATGTCAAAGCGGTCCTCGTTGGACATGATGACAAGTTTACCTTCCTTAAATTGGCCAAAGCCTCCTGCTATTTGCGGGATCCAGAGTGTCTGTTTTTGGCCACTGATGTGGACCCCTGGCACCCGCTGCATGATGGAAGGATATTGCCAGGTATGGTACCGATGCTGTGCACTAACTAACCTAGCTAGTAAACTAACCGACTGGTGTGCGTGTGGAAGAGAGGAGCAGAGCTAGAGAAAAAATAATAATAACATGTACTCTATTTCCAACCCCCATCTCTCTCTGTCAGGTTCTGGGTGTCTGACAGCAGCGCTGGAAGTGGCCACAGGTCGGAAGGCTATGGTGATAGGCAAGCCCAGCCCCTTCATGTTTGAGTGCATCTCCAGCCAGTTCAGAGTTGACCCAGCCCAGTGCCTGATGGTGGGTGACCGCCTGGAGACAGACATGCTGTTTGGGGCCAACTGTGGCCTGGATACCATGCTTACACTCACAGGGATCTCTCAGATGAAGACAGCCCAGGAGTACAGAGACAGTGATCACTCCACAAATCAGAGCTTTGTACCGGACTATGTAGTGGATACCATTGCTGACTTCTTACCTGCATTTGAGGACTGACTTTGTGTTTCAGATGGCGGTGTTGTCGGTTCACCAGTGTTGAGTGACTCTGCTGTTATAACTGTCTTATAACTACTGTTCAAAATATTACTAAGTTTAAGAAAAACAGTTGTAGGATCAGGAGTGAAATGTTACTTCTTTATTCCAGTATTGGTTGTAAGAACTACTCATCCCAGGTAATGCCGTTTGTTAACATTAAAGGTTTTAGCAATCAGGTCTCAATAATGTTGACCTTTTTGGCAGTGCATGTAGGCCTGCTGTAAATATTCCAATGCATTTTTGATGTGTATAGTGGTATCCCTTATTGGTTTTAGAAGAACATGTGAAGATCCATATTTCTGAATGGCCTGTGACCTTTGCAGACTTACCACATTGATGAGGCAATCAATGCACAAATAGTATTGGAGAAATACTGAAAACATTTGAAAAAAAGCTTTGAGATAATGACTGTCTTTTCAATGTATTATGATCTTGTAATTTAATACAACTGGTGCCAGTACTGTCAGTTGAACTATCCCTGTTGTGAACTCCTTTGCTGGAAGACTGAAATGTGAGATTTGACATTCATTAGACTTTCCCTTGGGTGTGGTGTTTGACATGTATTGTCAGATCCAATAAATGTATATTTTATATCTGAACGCTTCTGTCTCAATTAATCATTCTCTAAATACTCAACACCAGACATAAAACCAAGTTAATGTTAATGGTCTAACATGTATAAGAGTGTGTTAAGGTCCATTGTTTACCCACTGTGGCACAAATGCCATCTTAAATATAAAATCACAGGCAATTTCACAGTAATCATTTTAATCATTCTTGTCCAATATCAAACAAAATCCATTCACTTCCATTATGTATCCTACTTGCTTTGTACCCAAACAAACTTGCACCAGATTAATCCATGTTAATCTGGACCATGAGAAATGAGCCCTTCATTTTCTTCAGTTTTGTGGCGTAATTCAGTCTTGTCATAAAAATATGCAACTATCGACAACAATGTAGCGTAGGGATGGGATAACAGGCTGGTCAATGGTACACAGATGTACTGTTGATGCCAACATTAACCTTCAAGAATTGAATTAAGTGAAGGTGTAAAATAGTGAGCACTGAATGAGGTGGGTGCTGAACAAATAATATAATTATAAGATTTACTGTAATGGCTTTTCTAAAATAAAACAATTAAAATGTACCCATTGAAATTAAGGTAGAATCAAGCAAAAAATATCTACAGTCACATCTTTAAAAATAAACTTTATATGTACAATTTCAACATGAATAAAATCTTTATTCTGCATGACGTTTAATGAGGTGTTGCAGCAGGTCCTCTTGTTGAAGAACAAAATTAGGCAAAGAAACTGATTTCCACAGATAAGGACCTTGGTTGTATTCACTGAGTCACTCAACTTCACTCTGGTCCACCACGCTGAAAAATAAACCAGAAGAGTGGTTAGTGAGATCTTAACTGTATTACAACACTAAGGTAACAGTTAATGCACTTTGTGTACCCGGGATGCCTTCTGTAACACTACGGGCTGAATTCAAAGCACATATCATACCCATGAGTGTAGCCGTATGTTACCACCTGTTACTTTTTAAAATCAACAATACCACACAATTACAGCACTTTTTCAGTGACACAGATAGGCATTAACCTGAATATATTCCATCTCTTCTGCTTCCAGTGATCTCCTGCGGTATCTTTGGGGGAGTTCCTTCACTGTGGCCAAGCTGTCTGGGGTTCCAGGGAGCCAAGTGAGAGGTCCAGGGGGTCTTGATAACGGCAGCGGCACTACAAGTGGAGGTGGACTAGGAGAGCTGACTGCTAATGTTTTAAGAGCCTCTTGGACTGAAACAGAGGAAATGGTTGTTTGTTTTTAAACAATTTTCATGTAGCTTTTAAAATCAGTGACTTTGTTTTAAACATCCTTTGTGTTTTATGTTATTTTAATTCATCACTTTTATTGCTTCGATTAGCACATTCATAGCACTGTTTCTATAATGAAATTGGAAAGGACTAAAATAACCTTTTCCTAAATTACAGTCGTTGACATGTTTTTTAAAATGGAAAATCAAGTCAGTGTTTCCCCTTTTATTTGAAAATAACCTCATAACAATACCCAGGTTGGGCAACATAATGTCAAACTAACAGGACAAATGTTTTTAATGCGGAGAGCTACAAAGTAATATTACAATAGAACATTGTTTGACGCAATTCATACTGCCTATCATGTTCAAGTTAATGCAACTAATCAACATGCAACCAACACATTGATATGCAATAGGCTACATGTTGACGAACAAAGCACAATTGCATACAGTAGCCGAGTCCCTGAACAGTCAAAGGGTGGAATGTCCTCTTCAATAGGATTAGCACTATGCATGGACAAAAATAAAAAAAATAGCTAGTGCAACATCAAACTGACAAGTTGCTACTCACCATTCGGCCTGGGTACCCCCTCTCTGCTGGGAAACTTGATTAGTGGAGCATGAGGTTTCACAGCCTGAAAGGTAGTCAAATGAAACCAGACAAATTAAATCAACCACTTAAATTAAAAGTAGTTGTTATGACACACTTGTCTTTTGCAGCCAGACAGTCCTATATACTGTTTAATGCTATGAAGTGAAAAAAATGCCATATTGTATTGTAGGCCTACACATGTTTATCATTACTTTGAATAAACTGCATACTGGGAAGCTGCATGGCGATAACTAGCCAGCTAGCTACTGGACAAGATAAATTAGCTAGCTAGAGTAAACACTTTGACAGCAAGAACTACTGATTAATGAACTTGCTATTTATAGCTTTAGTTCAAAGCCAAACCACATAAATAAATGTTACACTTATGCCAGTTAGAGTGGAGCTAGTTAGTCAGTCAACTTTCATCTATATACTAGCTAACATTTTGGAATTTCATGCAGACCAACAAGGGCATTAGCACGGGTAGCTTGCTCGTTAGCTTTGGGGATGCACAGCAATAACATAAATGTCGCTGGTTTCTGACCTTGAAACCGTAACGTCTTACATTAACTAGTCAACTTTTAAATGTACTCACTTGAGTGACAATAGTTGTTGCAGAGCGATAAATTACCCAGTTAGACAAGCGTACCTGTACAACCCGCCCAACAGTCGCCATTTTGCTACTGACTTTGCCCCCCATGACCTCACGGGTCTTCTTCCGGTTGAAAACAATTCGCAGTTCCTAAAAAGTACCAGAGCATTTGTCATGTGAAAATAACCAAGTCCACTGTATGGAAACCATAGATTGAGAACAACGGTATGGATGGGATGTGATGCGAATGTGAGCTGTCAAAAAGCTAACCGGGTCACCGGCGGATTACACCGTCACATTCAGAGTCAAATACAGAATAAAACATCTATGTACGGGCTCCAAACCCTTCAGAATTTCTTACCTTTGTATAGATGCAGTCAGCTGAAAATAGGCTTTATTATTCGAAATAACAGTAAACGTTCAGGTCAGTTTCTCATGCCATTACTGTCAAACGTGACTTTTGCTTGCACCAACTTGATTTCTAAGAATAACACAAGGAAAATCCTCTTAATCGATCAAAATGCTGGTAGCAGACAAATTCCATCAACCACATTGAGCTACGTAGGGTCCATTGAAAATTAACATTGTTTTATATGTCCAAATAATCACTATAGAGTATAAGCAATGACAACCGCGGTTAGCAAAGGAAAATAACCTACCGGTAATTTAATTTTACTCCGCCTAGAAAAAAGCAGGATGGATACTGAAGAATTACTTGGTCACGTGGTTAGTCTTAATTTCCTGGCGGTATATTCAATATTGCACCAAGAGCCTATCATCGAGTCGAATTTTAAAGGACGTGAAGTTTAACCAATGGAAATATTGTTACGGAAATTGTTAAAATGACTTGTCCAATAGGATTAGACTTCTCACTTCAGTTGAGTAGAAATGTTGTATTGGTTTGCAAGTTAACCGCTAAAAGGAATCCATACATTGTTTGTGTATTGAAAACTAAGAAAAGGGTACGTATTATATAAACGTCTGTATTATATATTATATTTCAGTTAGTGTTAATTAATTCGTTGCTTTCAAGTTCTTGCCCGACATTCCTGTCATTTAGCTGGCTAGCTAACTTTAGCTGGGGTTGTCTGCTTGCCTTTATCAAAGTCGTTCACAGATCATCTCTGGTTTCACTGACTTCGATGGAAAAGTAATTGCAGAGTTAAACAATTACAGAAAATCATAGCTAAATGTCCTTTCCTTGAGTTGATTGTTCTTCTCTATGGTTCTCTTGACGTTGGCGGTGAACACACTGACTGACACTTTAATTTTCCAGGTAATAATTGAACATGGAGTCCTTGGATAGACTGGATAACCTTGCCTCAAGTCTTGAGACCGTGGCATTGAATGGTTTTCAGGCTACTACGGTTGACAATGGACAGAAGGACAGCTCACCTGCAGAGATGCTAAGGTTTCTCCACAATTCTTATCTATAGATCATTCAATCATTCTGCAATACTTTCAGATGAATATGTATCATTCAGAATTACCATTTAACCAACCCATCTGTCATAGAGTATGTAATACAGGTAACTGCCAAAATAATAGAAACACTTGAGTAAATGAGGGATACAAAGTATACTGAATCAGGTGCTTCCATCCAGGTGGGGTTTCTTCGGGAAACGTGCCTCAATGAAGGGATGGGATAGCCCCTGTACTTCAGCATGAGGACGAAAAGGGCAGTTTTCCTGGAAAATTAGCAGTATTTTCAATCTTCTCAATGGAGCAGTGTGGATAAAGGTACAATTTTGAGCACAGTGGCATATCCCATCCCTGCATTGAGGTACTCTTTCCCGACCAATATCTCGTGCCGGCTCCATGGTTTCTTAATGTAACTATGACTGCTTTACGATCTCAATGCAGCTCGGAATGGTTGGTATCTTCTGGCAAGGTGCAATTGAAGCTGTTCTGGCTCGTGGAGGCCCAACGCCCTATTAAGAGACTTGTATGTTGGTGTTTCCTTTATTTTGGCAGTTACCTATGAATGTAGCTGACACTGCTTAACAAGACTTGGTATTAAATTCTACATTCATGAGTGTTTCTCCCCTCAGGATGAAAGAACAGATGTCAAATCAATGTTTTGAGATGGCAGTGAAGCTCCAAGCAGGTAAATTACATTACCTTTATTACTGAATTGGGTATGCTGATATACTATGTGACAATAAGACTGTAATTATTTAGCAATTTCAAATGTTCTTTAACAGGAAAAAGCAAAAGATCTTCTTGCAGTGCATCTGATGCTGAGAAAGACTTGTGAGTGTCTTTAGTTTGCAATATCGTCTCATGTAGGCCTATCCATAACCAAAAGGAATATTTTCTCAACTCATATTTTGAAAATGTGGATTTCTTTGTCTCTGGATAATCCACAGGCTGGATTATGCAAATACTTTGGAGGAAGCAAAAATCATTCATTTTAACAAGACATTGGCCTTACACAGGTAACTATCACATTTCTGTATTGATATGTAAAGTAACGGTCTTTCAATCCATTAATTACTAGTGCATTAGTTATGATAATAGTCATTTGTTGCTTGCAAACCCTTTAAGTAGATGTTTGGAGCATCAGTTCCATTTGGACAGTCTACCTTTTTTAATTTTTTTTTTACTGATTATATATTGTGTTGTATTTGTTAGGATGCAGGTGTGGCATGCCATCTCTGAGAAGCTGAAACAGAGTGATCCAGAGGCTGTGTAAGTCCAACAGGAGCAGATTGTAACAGCCTGTTTGCGTCCCAAATGGCACCCAATTCCCTATACAGTCCACTACTGTTTACCAGAGCCATATTTACTATATAGGAAATAGGGTGCCAGGAAATAGACCCTGTCTTATTGATAGCAGTTCCTCCTAAACTGGCCTTTGAGAATAAAAATATTATTAACACTACCATTGATATACTTTGGGATTGATTTGAATTTGTTTGCATTGTTTGTAAAAATGTCAATTACACAAACCACCAATAGTTATCAGTTGTTTCCCTACTGACATTGTTATTACACTTTACCTGCCTATACTGTACATAACTAACGTTACCAATTTAAAAACATGTAACTATATATTTTTAGCACTACTTGATGTAGTGTGGGGCCTGTATATTTTTATTCCAGAGCAATGAGGGGACTGACCAGTTGTAGCCTAGACCTTTGTTCAAAGATAAAGACACTTCAGCAGGTGGGTGCATCTGTTTTCAATATGGTTGGAAGTTTTCAACAATCTGATCTGATCTGTATCCAACTGTTTTATAAATGAGAACAGAATGCACCATTTTTCTGATGAAAACAATAAACAGTCATTGGCTTGGCTCTGCTGTGGTGTCACCAATTGTTGCAGATTTATGGAATGTTCTTTCTGACCTCTTGTTTGCTTTGTCAAAAGGAATCATGTGAGCTGCAGGACCAAATCACAGATGTTAAAAAGCAGAGGCTAGGTATTACATCACCCACACTATTACTGCTTTACCAAGGATGTATAGGAAAGTTCAAATGTATTTTTTGAACCTACTCTTATGAGGGTGTAAGAATTCACTACATTTGAATGAAGATTAACAATCACTTCTTTAGTGAATGTTTTCGTACTTTGCCGTGTAGTTCAGGAGGATAAGTGACATGAATAAAATAAAATCCCTCAAGCATATTTTATTCTTTGACATGTTTTATTTATTTTTCTGCAGATCTAAAGCGTCTCACTCATGAGAAGATGAAGGAGATGGATGAACTGAAGAGGAAGAGGGAGCACCCAGAGGCAGAGAAGTACAGAAATGTCCTGCAGAAAGGCCAGTCTCATCTGGAGAAGTACCAGAAGATGGCCACCATCACACAGAATGTCCTGCGGGTAAATTGCACTCTATATCTTTAAGAATACAGCTCTTTATTCTTAGGGTGTGTCCCAATAATATCTCATTTCTTTTGAAGTGTGCACTTGATTACTTCGTCTCACAAATCTGAAAGCTTTGGACTTGTGTGAATGTCCATGATATTTCTTGTACCAGTTATTTCCTTCCAAATCAGTAAAGGGATGTGGGGAAGGGGTTTGTAAATGAGAACTTGTTCTCAACTTGCCTACCTGGTTAAATAAAGGTGAAATAAAATAAAGGAGATTTAATTGGGACAGAGCCTTTGTGCCAAGAGGATGGTAGCATTTTACCTGTTCTGTTAATAATGTCAGAACTCATGATGCTATGTTGTTTTTTTTCTCCAGGGGATCATCATTGCCAGTAAAGTGAACTGGAGAGACGACCCCAAATTGAGAGACATCTCCATGACGCTGGAGGACATTCCCATCTCTGAGGAATGAGCTTTCCGCATGGAAGGGAAACATTTCTGTGACATTGTTTATATGTATAATATGTTCAGTTATCAAGGGAGAGGGGGGAGAGAGATAACATTAACTGATGTTAAGAGCACTTGGTAAAGTGCATAATACACTGCATCAGAGATGGACATATTTTTGTAATAAACCATTAGTTGTTTTTACAATAAAAAGCATATTTGTATTGACCATGTGTTTTTATGAATAAAACTGCTGTTCACCAGTTTTGAAATGTAGTAAATGTTTTAGTGAAAGGATGGGAGAGAAATTTGATTCATGATGAAACCACAAGTGTATGGCTCTGCCAGTAGATGGCGGTACGTACCAATCGGCAAAGGTTTCTACCATTCTAACCACGGTAGCACATTTCCTGCAGACGTCATAAATCAGGATATTTCGGTTATTTGCACGTGTTGATTTTTTTTTTTGTTGCGACTGGAACAATTTTTGTCTAATTAGTTTTTCTTTGGGAGTGTCTCAAAGTCGATTGAAAAATGCCAAAAGTAAGGGCAGAAAAGAGAACCAGACAACACCAACAGGTTAAAAACCAAGGTTTGTTTCAGCTGTTTCTAGTATCTAGCAGCTAACGTTAGCAGTGGCTTAGTGCGAGTCGGAGCTAGCCAGTGGCAGATACGTTTTTAACAAACGTTAGCTAGTCAGGCTTATGGCTATATATAGGCTAGAAAGAAGACATTATTGATCTGGCGTGATTTATCTAACCGTGCGTTAGCTAATATCTGGCGTGATTTAGTAGATAGCTAGTTCATTATGTTAACAGCATAAGGTGGCGTTGCGGTCTAAAGGCACTGCATCTCCGTGCTAGAGACCCTGGTTCGATCCCGGGCTGTATCACAACTGGCCGTGATCGGGAGTCCCATAGGGCGGCACAATTGGCATAGCGTCGTCCGGGTTAGGGGAGAGTTTGGCCTGGGTAGGCCTTCATTGTAAAATAAGAATGTGTTCTTAACTGACTTGCGTAGTTGAATTAAAAACATAAAACAACTGTTTATGTAAATGTATTCTAGGGGTCATGTTCAACACTGGCCTTGGTCAACACATCTTGAAAAACCCACTGGTAGTCAATGGAATCATTGAAAAGGTAATGTACTGGTTGTAACCACTTTGTTTACCATTGGTAAAGGTCAAGGATCACAACCACCCCTTCTACAATTTTCAGAAGCATGCACAGAAATGCCTTCACATTTTCAAGCAGCTGTACCCTCTCTGGTCAATATTACATGATATTGATAGGAAGGCTCACTCATTCCTATATCCATGTTGGCAGGCTGCTCTCAGGCCGACAGATGTGGTGTTGGAGGTGGGACCTGGCACAGGAAACATGACTGTCAAACTGCTTGAGAAAGCCAAAAAGGTGAGAGATGCGTTCTTACTGTCAGTGAATGTTTGTAGCTAAAGGCTTATTTGAAGCTTCTGGTACTTACTGTTGCTTTCATCTTCCCCTTGTCTGAAGGTAGTGGCCTGTGAGTTGGACGGTAGGCTGGTTGCTGAGCTCCAGAAGAGAGTGCAGTGCACGTGAGTACTTGCCATAACTTAGCTACTGAGATACATTTACAATTCCTTAAAGGGGGAGTATAAGTTGAAAGTGTGATAGTGACATCTGTGTTCATTGTCTGTAATAGGCCTATGCAAACTAAACTACAGATCTTAGTGGGGGATGTCCTGAAAACAGAGCTGCCTTTCTTTGATGTCTGTGTTGCCAATTTACCTTACCAGGTAAAACTCATCACCCTCAGTAACCAACACTTACCCAGTTCAGTAGCATAATTCTGACAATAATACATACCTACAGAAACATGTTTCATTGTTGTTTTGCAGATTTCATCACCTTTTGTCTTCAAGTTACTTCTGCACAGGCCTTTCTTTAGGTAAGAGACAAGAGAAGCTGGCTGGTTCCAGAGCTGAAAAATTCCCCTGATACTGTCAGATTTTTTCCCCCCGCATCCATTAGTACACTTGGGGGCCAAATGTGAACCTCAAACAGGCATTGGTAGACCAGACTGTTGTGTAAATCATGCATTATTATCAATGTGAGATATTTAGGGACATTTGAGTGATGTGCATGGATCTCAAGTTGGGATTTGGCCAAATTAAAGTGTATTTGTCATATGCACAGGATACAGTGTAGTGTACACAGTACAATGACATGCATACTCGCAAGCTCTCCTCATAACCAGTGCAACAACTTAAACAACGGCTAAAACCGTTTGATTTGGTGTCTTGTCAGATGTGCAGTGCTGATGTTCCAGAGAGAGTTTGCCATGCGTCTGGTTGCCAAGCCTGGAGACAAGCTGTACTGCAGGCTATCCATCAACACTCAGCTGCTGGCTCGAGTAGACCACCTCATGAAGGTCAGTGGGATCTCTTGATTGCGTCCCAAATGGGCTCTGGTCAAAAGTAGTGCACTATATAATAGGGAATAGGATGCCATTTACATTTTGGGACAGAACCATTGACTCAGCCATGAAACTTGCATTGTGCATGCGGACTATTGTGTTTCTCAGCTATGTTTCATTCTTGCTTCATTCTTAATTCTCATTTCTCTCTTGCTCAGGTGGGGAAGAATAACTTCCGTCCTCCTCCTAAAGTGGAGTCGAGTGTTGTCAGAATAGAGCCTAAGAACCCACCACCTCCTGTTAACTTCCAGGTAAGTGTTAGTTCTGTGAAGGTGACTGTATAAGAGACATGGTTCACTGTCACCTACATGGGAAAGATGGGAGTTTAAATGTTCTGCTGCACAGTAGGTCTTGTGATCAGGTTTGTAATCTTGCCTCCAACAGGAATGGGATGGTCTCGTCAGAATTGCATTTGTGAGGAAAAACAAAACCCTCAACGCAGGTTTCAAGTGAGTACCAAAACAAAGCATATTCAAATCATTCATGGTCATATCCTGTCAGCCTCAAATGGTTGTGTGACAAGCTATAGCCTGAAGATGGTTCTTTCCAGGTCCACCGCAGTTGAGCAGCTGTTGGAGAAGAACTACAGGATTCACTGTTCAGTACACAACGTGGTAAGCACACACATGCCAATATTCCACTTATGCAGTCTATATTTTCACATTCTGGATGTGGTTGGGTGATTTATTACTAGTTAACGAGTCATTACATTTGATTGTTTCTGGAACAGGAAATCCCAGCAGACTTCAGCATCACCAAGAAGATTGAGAGTGTTTTGCAGGAGGCTGAGTTTAGTGAGAAGCGAGCCAGGATCATGGACATAGATGACTTCATGGTGTAAGTGGAGCTGGACTTCTTATTCTTATGTTTGCAGTTTTTTTTCTCCTTTAATGTTAATTTGTTTTTTTTTTGAGATTCTTCATGTCATCTGTCTTCTATCTAGGCTTCTCCACGCGTTCAACTCTGCTGGGATCCACTTTTCTTAACTGGACAGCTGAGGACTTTGTGCAGGAGCGCAACATGGTGGAAACATATCCAGTTGTTAAACCTCCAGTGTTCTTTAAAGAACAGAAACTGGATTGAGATCACAACTACTTTCACTGGCTGGAGGAATGCAGAAAAACACCTCAGACTCATGCCTTTTATATCAACATGAAAGCTGGTGAAATGGTTTGTTTTGCTGAAATGTACATATTTATTAAGCGGTAACAGGTATAGTTGATGTTCATACATAAAACAGGTGACACGAGTACCTGTTGATGTGTTCTATGGTCAGCCCTACAGTATGTGCTTGGTTGTAAAATATACTTTATCAGATGTCTGACTCATGGTTGTGTGAGGAGCCCTGAGATAATCTTTGTTTCATGAAGTTAATTACTGCTTTACCACCATAAAAAAAATGACCTTAACTCTTCATCGGAAAGACATAGCTATTACTATCCTGCTAATAAGGTATGCAAAATATATAATGACAACTTGGAAGTATTCAAACAGGCTTTGCTGCACTATACCCATCTCCCTATGAAGTCTGCCTCTAGATGGTGCTGGTGTCACTTCTGCCGCGTTACAGGGCCAGAGTCACCACAGTCCCTGACAACTGTCTCTGGGTCCTACAAACAAAGGACATCACCCTGCTTACTACACACCTGGACATCCTATCATAAACTAGAGGTTTTCCTACCCATGACGACTGGAAATTAATCAAGGGCTATATATAATGTGTCATAGCTCAATTGACATTTAAATGCAATATTCACGGTAAACCATGCATGTCGGTGCAATCGGAAATACCATTTAAATATCAACCGTTCTGGATTGAAACTAGCCCAAACTCACAGCCCTGTAAAATCCAGGTTGTATTTTGACTGCATGTGCATTTGTCAGTTAAGGAGACAGAGGTTCTAATGGCATTTCAGTGGTGCAGGTCAAGGGTCAAATCAAACAGAATACTCTTAAGAGCGTTGGGCCAGTAACCGAAAGGTTGCTGGATCGAATCCCCGAGCGGACAAGGTAACAATGTGTTCCCCGGGAGCTGAAGAGGTGATTAAGGCTGCCACTCTGATTCAGAGGGTTTGGGTTAAATGAGGAAGAAACATTTCAGGTACCACTGACTAGGTATCCCCTTTATTACTTCTGCCAGTGTTACATCTGTGGCAAACACAGAAACATGCAACAGTAGGTCAGTGGTATTTACTATACATTTGTCTTTACAAAGTTAAATGGGTGAAAAATGACTTTTTACAGTATTAAATAACAGGGAGAACAAAACAGAATCAAACTATAGACAAGGACTGGTAAGACATGAGAACCACAACTAGATTTGACTTCATCTCAACTCAGGAAATTGAAGAGGGAAAGAAAGACTGGCCCTACAGAGTAATGTCTATTCTGTACAGTGCCAACTGAACAGGGAATCAACCACACGCGTTGGAAGCCAACAGAGAGTTGCACATGCATACATGTCAATCTGACCTACCAGAATACACAACACTGGTGTTGTAGAACCCAAAAGCACAACCAACATGGAGGTCTCTGATGCAGACAAGTCAACAGCCGTTCAATTTAAAGTACAAAAAAATAAAATAGAACAGGGCAAAACAAGAGTGAAAATGTAAAATCAGCTATAAAAGGGATCCAAGGTTGCATTCCCCTCCTGTTATTTCTGATGACATCCGTGGTGAGCCTGATTAGAAAACAGATGAGTCCGTTTCTTTGTTTGTGACAGCTGTGCCACGTTTTTATAGTCATGTTCCTGTACGTGCCACTGCCCATTCCACACACAAAGACCACACCCCCATCCCATGTCAGGCCTGGTCTACAGCAGGGCACGTGGCCTCTTAGGATTGATCTGCTTACTGGCTTGTTCCTCTTCTTGGAGCGACGAGCGGAACGACTTCACTTTATCTGAAAAGAAAGAAGCAGAAAGAGTGGATTAGATATTACTGCTTATTAAAAGAATACGATGATTCATGTTAATAAAGGTGAAACCTACTACTGAATGTCAACGGTGATACATGCAGAGAGACCAAAATCAACAAAATAACGAAAGAGGTGGTGAATAATACAAATATGCTGGCATGCATACGCCAGGAGTCAAAATAAATCGCTAATTTTGAGCATGTGGACACCCCTTCAAATTAGTGGATTTGGCTATTTCAGCCACACACGTTGCAGAAAGGTGTACAACATTGAGTACACAGCCATGCAATCTCCATAGACAAATATTGGCATACTGAAGGGTCAGTGACTTTCAACATGGCACCATCATGGGATGGCAAATTTCTGCCCTAATAGAGCTGCCCCGGTCAACTGCAAGTTCTGTTATTGTGAAGTGGAGACATCGAGGAGCAACAGCTGCGAAGTGGCACCCCACACAAGCTCACGGAACAGGATCGCTGATGCGCGTAAAAATCGTCTGTCCTCGGTTGCAACTAGGGTTGCAAATTTGGGGGAATATTCAAAACGTGGAAACTTTCTGTGAGAATTAACAGGAATATATGGGAATTAATGGTAACATATGCAAATTAATATTAATACCATTTAAAAGTAGATGTTTTTTTGCATTGGATATATTTACCATATCATATGGAGACAGAAACAAACATTTGACCTTATCATAAGTAGACATAATTGCAAATTATTAAATCCTTCCAATATAAATTTAAAAAACAATTCAGTTACAAATGTAACTGTAATTGAGTTGACTCTTCACATCAACTACTTCTCTGATAGAGTTCAGTGTGTCAAATCGGAGGGTCTGCTGTCCGGACCCCTGGCAGTCTCTATGGGGGTGCCACAGGGTTCAAATCTTGGACCGACTCTCTTCTCTGTATACATCAATGATGTCGCTCTTGCTGCTGGTGAGTCTCTGATCCACTTCTACGCAGACGACACCATTCTGTATACTTCTGGCCCTTCTTTGGACACTGTTAACAACCCTCCAGGCAAGCTTCAATGCCATACAACTCTCCTTCCGTGGCCTCCAATTGCTCTTACAGTTTTTCTCATTCGCTTTGGTGCATTTCTTAGATCAAAAGTGCAATTCTTGATACTACTTGTACAAATTCCAAATCATCTAGTCACTTGTGCACATCATTAAAGCAATTTCTTATTCCTTTGAACAAATTGCAATTGATAAATGTACAAGTGTCATCTTTTTTCCACATTATCAATTGCTCATGTCATGTTGATCAAAATATAGTAGATGGTTCTCTGTTGAATAGTCTTACCCCTCAAAACATCTAGGCATTAGTTCCTTGCATAAGCCATTACATGCAAAATTGTTGAACTATTTGTCATAAACTGTCAAGCATAGTTTTACAAATTTCTATTAGACCTTTTGTACAAAAACGTGAATTGAGGAATCGTGCAGGTGAAATTCACCCTCACTCATGAAGGAATGTAAAGTGTTAGTTCAACCAACAATCAACCAGTTGTCTAAATTGCTCAAAGGTGCATCTCATGAAGAATCAATTGGCAAGCATATATAGACAGACCAAAACATAGAGTTGCAATTTTCCAATAATGGATGGACCAGGAAACGAACAGGGTCAACAGCCAAGTGGAGGAAGAAGAGGAGCAAGGATGTGTGGTGGAAGGCAAAACAGAGGAAGAGGCAGAAGAGGACATAGCCGCATATCTGATGACATAAGGGCCACTATTGTAGACCATGTTGTCAATCATGGCCTTACAATGGCTGAGGCGGGTCGAAGGGTGCAGCTGAATATTGGGAGATCAACAGTGTCCTCAATAGTTCAAACGTTTAGAAGAGAACAGGTCTGTCCACCAATGTACAGTGCACTGTTACTGTATATAAGCAATATACTGTATACTTCCTACAATGCTTCATATTACAGTAGTCCACTTGTATTTCACAGCATACAGAAATATACTCTATACAGATACATACTGCACCTTACATGCACCCACCTGTATGTTTTACAGTAAAATGTGTGTTCGCATAGTTTTTGTCTATGTGAAAGTGTGCGATGCATCACTGCATTTTTCCCCACATAGGACTGCAAGATTACCTCAAACCGGTGGCAGAGGACGCCTTTTCACACCTCAACAGGAGGAGGCTATTTGCACCATGGTCCGAGTAAACAATGCCATGAGACTCAGGGAAATACAAAGGACCATTATAGAAGACAACAATGTCTTTGAAAACATCCATACGGTTAGCATCTCAACCATCGACAGGGTGCTGCATAGAAACCAGATGAGTATGAAACAGTTGTACCGTGTACCATTCCAAAGGAATGAGGACAGAGTTAAGGAGCTACGGTACCAGTATGTACAGGTAAAACATATATCTATGTAACTACTTTACAGCAACATTTTATAGTGATACAGTGCCTTGCGAAAGTTTTCGGCCCCCTTGAACTTTGCAACCTTTTGCCACATTTCAGGCTTCAAACAAAGATAAAAAAAATTTTTTTTGTGAAGAATCAACAACAAGTGGGACACAATCATGAAGTGGAACGACATTTATTGGATATTTCAAACTTTTTTAACAAATCAAAAACTGAAAAATTGGGCGTGCAAAATTATTCAGCCCCCTTAAGTTAATACTTTGTAGCGCCACCTTTTGCTGCGATTACAGCTGTAAGTCGCTTGGGGTATGTCTCTATCAGTTTTGCACATCCGAGAGACTGAATTTTTTTCCCATTCCTCCTTGCAAAACAGCTCGAGCTCAGTGAGGTTGGATGAAGAGCATTTGCGAACAGCAGTTTTCAGTTCTTTCCACAAATACAGTTTTATATCTTTATGTTTGAAGCCTGAAATGTGGCAAAAGGTCGCAAAGTTCAAGGGGGCCGAATACTTTCGCAAGGCACTGTACATAGTACAGTAAGCATAAACTGCACACATTTCCATTGCTGTGGAAGGAACATGCAATATATGTACATTTTATGTCACTCTTCCTTACCAAAACAAATTCAACTGTGTGTTCTGGGATATAGTGTATAATGGAGTTGGAATCAAGTGAACCCTCTCACAACTTTGTATACGTGGATGAGGCTGGCTTGAACCTGACCAAATGCAGAAGGCGGGGTTGGAATATCATCGGTCACAGAGCTACTGTGGATTTGCCAGGCCAACGGGGAGGAAATATCACCATGTGTGCTGCTATTTTCGGAGCATGGTGTCCTAACCTATATCCCCCTAATAGGGCCATACAACACCCAGCATCTACTCAACTTTTTAGAGACTCTCTATAGGGCTCTCATCCCTGATGATGAGAGGGGTCTGTTTAGAGAGGATTTGCCAAAGTATGTAGTCATTTGTGATAATGTGAGTTTCCATCGATCAAACATCATAAGGCAATGGTTTGTGACCCACCCGAGGATGCTCATATAATTCCTCCCACCTTATTCACCATTCCTTAACCCAATTGAAGAGTTATTTTCAGCATGGAGGTGGAAGGTGTACGATCGTCAGCCACACACACACAGATGACCCTGCTGGCTGCAATGGATGCAGCATGTGAGGACATCACAGTAGACGCCTGCAGAGGATGGATAAGGCATTCCAAAAGATTCTTTCCACGTTGCATTGGAAGGGAAAATATCCGGTATGATGTGGATGAGAATATGTGGGCCGACAGACAGGAACGTCTGGATGTGTAGAGACAGCACAATAGTGCTGCGGGCAAAGTTGTGCCTTAGGGGTGGTTTCCTTCTAATTCTTTCTAATTTAGTTTTTTTCCTTTGTGCCCCTTGGGTTGTCCAGTCTCTTTCAATCAATAACCCACATACAGTAATATGTAAATAGTACTGTTAAAATTGATATATGCCATAGAAGTGCAGCCTTGTGCATTTTCAATACAGTAACTGTCATCCAAACTGTAGCCTACGTTTACATAAGGTAATACTGTCAAAGTACACAGTTACACTGACAACATGCCTAAACATTTTGACAACCTTGTTCGTGAACAATGACTCAATGACTTATCATTCTGATGACACTGACATGATCATTGGCATGAATATTTACTTTTGAGAGATGTACTAAGGATTTTTAGTGACTGACTAGCTTTAGAAACATATCTATTGTATATTGCAGTTTGTACAAATTGTTCTGAGAAATGCACTTATTTTGCACATGTTAGGGATGATGTGCACCAACTGTCAGAGCAGCTCACAGATTACTGCACCTGTACATAGCCCACCTATAATTTAGCCCAAACAACTACCTCTTTCCCTACTGTATTTATTTTATTTATTTTGCTCCTTTGCACCCCATTATTTTTATTTCTACTTTGCACATTCTTCCACTGCAAATCTACCATTCCAGTGTTTTACTTGCTATATTGTATTTACTTTGCCACCATGGCCTTTTTTTGCCTTTACCTCCCTTATCTCACCTCATTTGCTCACATCGTATATAGACTTGTTTATACTGTATTATTGACTGTATGTTTGTTTTACTCCATGTGTAACTCTGTGTCGTTGTATGTGTCGAACTGCTTTGCTTTATCTTGGCCAGGTCGCAATTGTAAATGAGAACTTGTTCTCAACTTGCCTACCTGGTTAAATAAAGGTGATTTTTTTTTTATATAATATTTTTTTTTTTAAACATGAGATGATTTCACTGAACAACAAAAAGGGAATATTGAATGATCCCCAATGATCCATCGCATCTCCCAAAAACATGTTCAACATACATCTGTAAAATTATAGTCTAGAAACTAAAGCTTTCATTGTCTTCCTCTCAGGCTTCCATGTCTTCTCCCTGGACATCCTCAATGTCCATCTCTTGAACATTAGACTTTGAAGCTTCACTGTCACTTTCCAACCTTGTTGAGGATGGCTCGTTGTCGGGCTCAAAAAGGCTCAAATTTGCCTGGATGGCCACCAATTTTTCAACCCTTGTATTGGTCAGCCTGTTGCGTGCTTTGGTGTGTGTGTTCCCAAACAAGGACCAGTTGCGCTCAAATCCACAAATTCCCTTCCACCAGGTAGCCTAGTGGTTAGAGCCTAGTGGTTAGAGCGTTGGGCCAGTAACCGAAAGGTTGCTGGATCGAATCCCAGAGCTGACAAGGTAAAAATCTGTCGTTCTGCCCCTGAACAAGGCAGTTAACCCACTGTTCCCCGGTAGGCCGTCAATGTAAATAAGAATTTGTTCTTAACTGACTTAAATAAAAATAAATACATTAGATATGTTGGAACGACTGCTATATTGCATCTCCATCCCAAAGCCCTTGCTTGGAAGTGTACTTCGCCAAACTGCCAAGAACCTTGCCCTCATCCAGGCCAAAGTGGAGAGACACGGTAGTGATGACACCATAGGCCTTGTTGATCTCTGCACCAGACAGGATGCTCTTGCCAGCATACTTGGGGTCCAACATGTACGCTGCAGTATGTATGGGCTTCAGGCAGAAGTCTCTATGCTTTTTGATGTACAGTGGGGCAAAAAAGTATTTAGTCAGCCACCAATTGTGCAAGTTCTCCCACTTAAAAAGATGAGGCCTGTAATTTTCATCATAGGTACACTTCAACTATGACAGACAAAATGAGAAAAAAAAATCCAGAAAATCACATTGTAGGATTTTTAATTAATTTATTTGCAAATTATGGTGGAAAATAAGTATTTGGTCAATAACAAAGTTTCTCAATACTTTGTTATATACCCTTTGTTGGCAATGACAGAGGTCAAACGTTTTCTGTAAGTCTTCACAAGGTTTTCACACACTGTTGCTGGTATTTTGGCCCATTGCTCCATACAGATCTCCTCTAGAGCAGTGATGTTTTGGGGCTGTTGCTGGGCAACACAGACTTTCAACTCCCTCCAAAGATTTTCTATGGGGTTGAGATCTGGAGACTGGCTAGGCCACTCCAGGACCTTGAAATGCTTCTTACGAAGCCACTCCTTCGTTGCCCGGGTGGTGTGTTTGGGATCATTGTCATGCTGAAAGACCCAGCCACGTTTCATCTTCAATGCCCTGGCTGATGGAAGGAGGTTTTTACTCAAAATCTCACGATACATGGCCCCATTCATTCTTTCCTTTACACGGATCAGTCGTCCTGGTCCCTTTGCAGCCCCAAAGCATGATGTTTCCACCCCCATGCTTCACGGTAGGTATGGTGTTCTTTGGATGCAACTCAGCATTCTTTGTCCTCCAAACACAACGAGTTGAGTTTACCAAAAAGTTATGTTTTGGTTTCATCTGACCATATGACATTCTCCCAATTCTGGATCATCCAAATGCTCTCTAGCAAACTTCAGACGGGCCTGGACATGTACTGGCTTAAGCAGGGGGACACGTCTGGCACTGCAGGATTTGAGTCCCTGGCAGCGTAGTGTGTTACTGATGGTAGGCTCTCTGCAGGTCATTCACTAGGTCCCCCCGTGTGGTTCTGGGATTTTTGCTCACCGTTCTTGTGATCATTTTGACCCCACAGTGTGAGATTATCCCCACGGAGGGAGATTATCAGTTGTCTTGTATGTCTTCCATTTCCTAATAATTGCTCCCACAGTTGATTTCTTCAAAACAAGCTGTTTACCTATTGCAGATTCAGTCTTCCCAGCCTGGTGCAGGTCTACAATTTTGTTTCTGGTGTCCTTTGACAGCTCTTTGGTCTTGGCCATAGTGGAGTTTGGAGTGTGACTGTTTGAGGTTGTGGACAGGTGTTTTTTATACTAATAACAAGTTCAAACAGGTGCCATTAATACAGGTAACAAGTGGAGGACAGAGGAGCCTCTTAAAAAAGAAGTTACAGGTCTGTGAGAGCCAGAAATCTGGCTTGTTTGTAGGTGACCAAATACTTATTTTCCACAATAATTTGCAAATAAATTCATTAAAAATCCTACAATGTGATTTTCTGGATTTTTCTTCTCATTTTGTCTGTCATAGTGGAAGTGTACCTATGATGAAAATTACAGGCCTCTCATCTTTTTAAGTGGGAGAACTTGCACAATTGGTGGCTGACTAAATACTTTTTTGCCCCACTGTATTCCAGAACTGCAGTTTCCTCTGCTTGGAGCAACAGTGAAGTGGGCAGGACAGTATGGATTCCTTCTCTTCTCTTCTCTGGATTCCTGCAAGCAGAGTCTGAACATTAGACAGGATGGCATTGTCTCCCTCAATCAGTGCAATGGTTACTGCTATAGGTTTCAGAAGTTTCAGGTTGCTCTCTCCCAAAATACATCATCCAGGAGGATCCTCTTGATGGGGTTGTCCACATCGGCAGACTGTGATACGGCCATTTCTTGGAGAGACTCCTTCCCCTACAGGCGACTGTAGAACATGATGACTACACCACCCCAACAGGTGTTGTTGGGCAGCTTCAATGTGGTGCTCTTATTCTTCTCACTTTGCTTGGTGAGGTAGATTGCTGCTATAACTTGATGACCCTTCACATACCTAACCATTTCCTTGGCTCTCTTGTAGAGTGTATCCATTGTTTTCAGTGCCATGATGTCCTTGAGGAGCAGATTCAATGCATGAGCAGCACAGCCAATGGGTGTGATGTGAGGGTAGGACTCCTCCACTTTAGACCAAGCAGCCTTCATGTTCGCAGCATTGTCTGTCACCAGTGCAAATACCTTCTGTGGTACAAGGTCATTAATGACTGCCTTCAGCGCATGTATGTAGAGACCGGTGTGTCTGTTGTCCCTTGTGTCTCTGCTCTTTTAGAATACTGGTTGAGGGGCGGAGATGATGTAGTTAATTATTCCTTGCCCATGAACATTTGACCACCCATCAGAGATGATTGCAATACAGTCTGCTTTCTCTACGATTTGCTTGACCTTCACTTGAACTCTGCATCCAGCAAATTAGTAGATTAAGCATGTCTGGTTGGGGATTGGTGAATAGAAGTAGAAGGACTTTTTGTGAGCGCTGAGGGAACTTTATGCACTTGGCCAAATTATTCTGCATCTTTGTTGCAAATGTACACAGCTTTTCCTTCTACATTAGCTGCAGTGAAATGTCTCCATACATCAGATAGTGCCCGTAGCATTTTCATGTAAAGATTAGGGGACAAAATGAGTTTAAAAAAATATAAATAAAATTCCATGTACAGATAAATAGTTAAGCAGTTAGATTAAAACAACTCCTTTGTAAGGTACATGTTTTAAAATGAAACATGTATGGAAACAGGTGAATTAAAACTCCTCAGTTAGCAGGCTCAAGCAAGCTAAAACCCACATGGTAGCAAAAACTAACTAGCAAAAATGATTAAGTTACAAAATTATTTAAACAAACTTTTCTGTAGGCTACCATTTACAAGAAATCATGTGTCATATAAAATATATTCACCCAGTATTGTAACTAGAAAGCATGTAGTCCTTGGCTCAGACAGTGTAGTAGTGTGGGCTCAATAGCATCTCATTAGTGTGCAAGATCTTGAGAATCAGCTGTACATGTGATGGAAGAATGCACTGTGCATGCAGAGGGTTGCAATTCCATTGAATTGGGGATAGTTTAACCAAAATATGCCACAAGACCAAGAATAGCCTTATGTGTATCCCACAAAAAGGTTCACTGTTATATAATTTAAGAAAAATTCCCAGGCTTAATTTCGTATCGGAAATTTCCCGGAAAGTTTCAACACTTACTACCGAGTTCCAAACTGTCTCTGGAAGCAACAGCAGCACAATACCTTTTCGTCGGGAGCTTCATGAAATGGATTTCCATATCCGAGCACCCGCACACAAGCCTAAGATCACAATGCACAATGCCAAGCGTCGGCTGGAGTGGTGTAAAGCTCGCCACCATTGGACTCTGGAGTAGTAGAAATGAGTTCTCTCACGCTTCACCATCTGGCAGTCTGACGGACAAATCTGGGTTTGGCGGATTCCAGGAGAACACTACCTGCACAAATTAATAGTGCCAACTGTAAAGTTTGGTAGAGGAGGAATAATGGTCTAGGGCTTCTTTTTCATGGTTCGGACTAGGCCCCTTAGTTCAGTTGAAGGGAAATCTTAATGCTACAGCATACAATGACATTCTAGACAATTCTGTGCTTCAAACTTTGTGGAAACAGTTTAGTGAAGGCCCTTTCCTGTTTCAGCATGACAATGCCCCCATGCACGAAGTGAGGTCCATACAGAAATGGTTTGTTGAAATCGGTGTGGAAGAACTTGAGTGGCCTGCACAGAGCCCTGACCTCAACCCCATTGAACACCTTCGGGATGAATTGGAACGCCAACTGCGAACCAGGCATAATCGCCCAACCTCACTAATGCTCGTGGCTGAATGGAAGCAAGTCTCTGCAGCAATGTTCCAACATCTAGTGGAAAGCCTTCCCAGAAGAGTGGAGGCTGTTATAGCAGCAAAGGGGGACCAACTCCATGTTAATGCCTTTGATTTTGGAATGGGATTTTCCAGGTGAGCATACTTTTGGCCATGTAGTGTAAATGGACCAAACCTCATTCCTTAGCGATGTTCTTCCATCTGACTGAAACGGTACCATGTCACTGTAATAATACATGTCTAGGCTGCTTACCTCTGAGCTCAGTGAGGATATCAATCTTCTGATCCAGTATCTGCTCTAGCTGAGTGGCGTAGGAGTCCACGTCATAGTCCACCTCCTCAGTCATTTCCAGCAGAACCTTCTCATCCTCCAGCCACCGGATAGACTCCTGCTCACAAAAGACACACACACATTAACAACTCACCAATAACGGTCATCTCATCTTCCTACTGACAAACAAATTATTTAAATCAATGACTTTGCTCCCATCAAGTCAGTATTACATTAGCTTGAAGAAGTGGATGATTTAGAGAATTTCATGGATAGTCGCTCCACAGGACATTAATCTTGCAGATTAATTCAACACAGAGGTCCTCCCCTAACCATATGTGAAAGGATCTAAGAGGAGCCATCTGTTAATGTCGTCTGACCTGGAAGACAGCTCTGTGGTCCTCCAGCACCTGTTCCTCCATCTCCACCATCTGAGACACAGCCTCATGGAAGTTAAAGAGCTGGGGTGACACCTCCTCCTCCTAGAAAGACAGACAACAGTCAGAGTAACACACACACACACCAGCATCACCTCTTTTGAATAAATGGCCTCAGGGAAGGAAGAGCTGGGGCTCATGCACAAACTCATGCACACACACACACACCCACACAGTGAGAAAACCATCTAGGATACAAGCTGAGTGAGCATAAAAGTGCAATAAGAGTGTATTATAAGTGTGGCGCTTACGTTCTGCTCACAGAGCAGTTTGAGGTCGTCTCTCTGGGGGGAGCTGCCCAGGTGGTCCCAGTCATAGTCCAGCAGGTCCACCACATGGATGTTGGGCCGGACCCCCTCGGTCACCTGGTTAGCGTCCACCGTCAACTCCTTCACTCTGTGTGTCAATAAACACCATCCTCCAGTCAGCTGACAGTGCTGCTCAGCCCAGTTAAATACACTCCATATGCTGGGCCTTATTCAGTAGGGACAAACAGTCAGGATATTGCAGATAGAAATGCATTACTTGGATATGACTTTGACTCAGAATATTAAGTCTCGTCAGTTCTATGCAATACATTTGGCTGAATGTTTTGGCCCATTGAATAGATACCCAGAAACCATCACAACACCAGTGACACCATGTGCAGCCAATGGGTCCATCATCTGTGATCTTATTGGTTGCAACTTGCTTGACAATCCATTTTAAGTTACAGTGATATGGTATCTTTAAAATCAAATGTTTTATTTGTTCAGTCGATAAAACCGAATTAAGCAATATAAGAATAATGAGTTAATCAAATTCAGAGTGCTAGATTAGTTGTTCCCCACTAAAGCAGCTCTAAATGATGATGCTATAGAACTGTAGAAGCTGTGTGTTTCAACAGGGCCCTTGCATGTTAGCCATGTTTGGCATGACAATGAGCGACAATGAGTTGGCATGATAGCACAAACATATGGCCAGGACTGTCTATACTTCTGGCATCTCGTGTATGTTTAATGAGGTGTGACTGAGCTGATATGGTCCAGTACAGCCTAACCTTATTGACTTGTGTCTAAGCCATGACTGACTGGGTGGTGACAGGAATTGCTGTAGCAGTTGGAATAAACACAGGCTGGTCTCAATGCACCTTTGGCAATAATTGCAGGTACTTAGCCAAGGAACTATCCTCTAACTAGCATAGTATAAAATGACCAGTCAAATACTAGGCATTAACTAATAGGCCTGACTGACTGGTTATGCTACATGACACCATAAACAAAGATTTGGAACCAAATGCCACATCACAAGAACATTATGTGAAAAAGCACGAGGGCACACATTATTGTCCATGAGAAGATATGAGGAGAACAGCTTTCACAAGTTAACACAATCTCACTCAGCACAGCAAAAGATGATCGCAGAGCACATGCCAAGGCTGGAGAAAAGGATGAAAGAATGTTTCATGGAGATGGAATAAAAAGGGAAGGAAATGAGGAATAAGACGCATGGACAAGTCCTCCACAGAGACCGGTGAGAACGATGGAACAAAGACCAAAAGAAGAAAGTGTGTTGTGTGTATTATACAACTAATGTATGCATACAGGGAAAGCATGCAGGTAAGTGTATGCTTTGACAACCAAAAAGGTATTTGTATGTGTGTGCACACAATGGGAAGGTGCTTGAACTGCAGGAAGAAGTAGCAAAGTCATCGTACTCATGGGTGGGCGAGAGCTCCGAGCGACTTCCACCGCCCTGGGAGAAGGGGATGTCTGAGGGACTGATCCCAAACTCCTTTACTCTGCAGAGCAGAGCACAGCACCAGGCCCAGAGTAGAGGAGCAGGAAACACAAGAGAGAGGGGACGAGGGTCAGGACACACAAAACTAGAGAGAAATAGGCATTTTCCTTTCCCCATGACCTGCCTGCCACAGTGGCACTCATTCAGTCTTTCACATGTAGCCTACATCTCATCAAACTGCTGCAGACAGATATTCCCAATTCAAATACTTGTATGATCATAGAGAGCCCTTTCTTTACATCATTATATCTGCCTATTGAGGCTCAGAAGCATCCTCTACCCATTTCTAAGCACAAAAATGCTGTGTGAACGAGCACAGTGAAGAGTTCAAGGTCCATAGAAACGTAAAGGGAGCGTATTCAAAGAAGAGGTTCCTATATTCCTTTTCTCAGACACTTCTGTGCTGATCACAGATGGAAAGCACAATTGTAGGAGAGACAGTTTCCCATGGCCAGCTGTAACACGTGTGCCCACCTGTTAGCGTAGCGTAGCGTGTTGAGGGTGTTCTCACAGGATGTCATGCCAGGAGAGATGGTGGCTATCTGGATAGGACAGAGGTGAGGAGAAAATCAGTGGAGATAAGGTAAGGCCAGTACAAAGACCAAGTAAGGTCCTCTGCAGAAAGTGTGCTTACTTACAAGCTACAGGGTCCCCTACAGGGTCGGTATAGGCCTAGACCAGTGGTCACCAACCTTTCTGAGTCAAGATCACTTCAAAAACATGTCTATGCAACATTAACCAATTAAAAACAGTTCTGTAGCATTGAGGTTCATACAGTAGGTTATAGGCCCAACACATTAACACTGCATATTGGCTACAGTTGAATTTCCCTGAAAATTATATACTTTTTTTGAGGTAGTCTATATGATCACACCGGTAATAGATCAGTTGTTGTATTACTTGTGAGGCACAGCTGAGTGAACATACATTTAAATAATTAGCTTTTTCTTTTTCTGGGCTGATTGATGGTGCCTGCATCTGATGGTCAATCTCAGCAGAGGGAGAGAGCAGCAGACTGAGGGTCAGCCTCTCAACATCCCTCCACTCCCTTTCCTCCACTGACACTGACCAAAAAGGGACACCGTCTTCTAGCTGATAGCCAAACTCTAGTCACACCAAATTATTTCTGCCTCATGCACAAATTAATGTTGTTATTCCTATGAACAGAGAAAGTGAAATATTCCCAAGCTGCTAATAATAACAACAAGCCTATCGATACACTTTCCTTCTCATTCATTACAGCTGCAGTGGTGGTTGTAGCACAAGTGGAAGAACACCCATTAAATGGCTTATGAAAGAGTTGAATAAAGTGTTGACAGTGCTGAGTAAGAACAAACATGAGCTCAGTCATAAAAACAGCAGCTCTTTGCTGTATTCATTGACAGTCTCTCTCTAGTCATGGTTTTAAACGTTTTAATCTCACAGCATCAACTTTAGCTTTCTTTTAAGCCTGCTACGTTATCGCAGACATGGTAATCTGAGACATCCGATTGGCCAGCAGTAGGCCTATAGTGTGCTTGATTTGCTCTCTGGGCCCGACGAGAAGGCAGAGTATGTACCTTCAGACACATGAAATGGTTCAAAATGGGAACACTTCGCCTACCCAGGAAACGGCGCGATACAAAAAAAATAAATAAATTGAAACGCAAGGCTTTATCGTTGTTTTTTTAAAAGAAATGTTTGGCGATCGACTAGGAATACTTTGGTGACCCCTGGCCTAGACCATGGGCAAGGTGTCTTAAAAAAAGTACTTTTTTATAAAATCAGAGATGACTGAACCATATGCCAGTGAGGAAAGAATTCACCAATTACCAATCCCACTAGCAGTGACTAATGATGAACTCACCATGCATGTGCGGGAGTTCTCCCCTATGAAGGAGTCTCGGAGGACCTGTGTGAGCTTGCTGGCCCTGAATGGAGTGTGTGGTTTGTTCCGTCCCAGCGCCCTGATGCACTCCTGGTAGAGTTAAAGAGAGATACAATGAGCTTCAGTTTGTCTGCCTGCTGCTAAGTCTGACTGGCTGACTGATATACATTCTGAGAGAGATGGGACAGGAAAAATACAGTTGACCATTTCTATAAGATTACGTTATGTCCAACTAAGCCTGCTAGTTCTGTTCAACTGGAGGAAAATGCATCTCAGACAGCACACTATCAGAGCTGTATTCATGTAAAATCCTGTAAAGATGAATAAACTTTTACTTGAACTACCAGACTAAACATCTGCTGACTTTCTACCGAGTGTCCCTGTCAGAATACTCTGCAGCTGCCCTCTGACCTCTCCCCTCTGACCTTTAGTGCCAGAAGGCTCTTGTTGATCTCAGCGCCCTCCAGGCGTGTCTGGCGGTCAGCGCTGGATGTGTCGGCCCCCCTCTCGTTCCCCGCCAGGTCGATCAGGGAGAACTTGCCATGCATCTTCCCCTTCCTTCTCAGAATGATCTGGAACACGGCGTGGCTACGGGACGAGTGGGCGTTGGCCGAGGTCTGCCCTGACGTTCTGAGAGAGAGGGACAGAGAGGGAGAAAGAAAGCAGGAAGGAGAGCATTTAAATGTAATGCACAATAACATTTTAAAGATCACCGTTTATGTCATTAGTTAGGGCAACTGTGGGATGTTGCTACAAATACCTTCCACTCCGTTGCCTTACCTGCAGCTGTTGCCCACTTCTATGAGTTTGAGGACGTCCTCTGTGCATTTGACATCTCTCTCATGCAACCCCACCACCTGCACCTGCTGCTTCCCATCCTCCAGCACCCGGAGCTTAGCCTTACCATTCAGCAGGTCAAACACCTAGAAGACACACACAACAAGCATGTCAAATACCTATACAACCACACACGCAGTCAGGTTAAACACAGTCAGGTCCAACACATATAGAACCGCAACTTAAAACCAGTCTGTCAATATAATCACCCACGGGAGCAATACACAGTTTCCCCTTACAGGCCGAGTTAAACACTTACAACCAAGTTCCCTACATTATTTTGGGGCACTGACCAATTGAGGTCTTGGAAGCAGAAACTTGAACGTTGTGAGAATTCTGTGCAACCTCCAGCACATGTTTACAGTGAACACTGAGGCTGTACCCTTACCGTTTCAGACAGTAGTCAATAGTCTAATGGCTATTTGAGCATAATGTAGGCCTATCAGTGGCCTACCAACGAAACCAATGGAGAAAATCCTCTAATATTTTCACATGGAAATAGCTTTAAATTTCTATGATAGGCCTACATTCCATGAGACTTAAAAAAAAACATTTTTTTAACATCATGGACCAAATAGGTCATTGTAAATTGCATTGTAATGTGTTATATGATGCAATATAAACTGTGCGGTTCAAGCACCGAATGCTCATTGGCTGACAGCTGTGCTATATCAGACCGTATACCATGGGTATGACAAAACATGTATTTTTACTGCTCTAATTACATTGGTAACCAGTTTATAATAGCAATAAGGCACCTCGGGGGTTTGTGATATATAGCCAATATACCACGGCTAAGGGCTGTGTCCAGGCACTCCGCGTTGCGTCGTGCACAAGAACAGCCCTTAGTCGTGGTATATAGGTCATATACCACACCCCTTGTGCCTTATTGCTTAAATAAACCACATTACAAAATCAAATATATTATTATTACCAAGCAATAAGGCCCGAGGGGGTGTGGTATATGGCTAATATACCACGGCTAAGGGATGTTCTTAAGCACAACGCAGAGTGCCTGAATACAGCCCTTATATGGCCAATATACCACAGCTATCACAAAACCCTGAGGTGCCTTATTGATATTATAATCTAGATAACAACAGAATTAGGGCAGTATAAATACATTTTTTGTCATACCCATGGTATACGGGCTGATATACCACAGCTTTCAGCCAACCAGCATTCAGGGCTCGAACCACCCAGTTTATAAAGAGAATTGGACAATGTAGGCTACACTCTGCCTATTAATTTATATGCAACAGACCCTTCATATTAAAGACTCAAACTTGCAAAGTTAGATTTGTTTTGTTGCATTGAAAAGGGGCTGATAATGTTGATTCGATCACAGAGAAAAACGTTGATAGTGCAAACTGATGAGACGAACTCAGTGAAACTCAATCTCTTGCGTCTACTGCCCCCGCAGTCCTGGAGATGCGTGGCCACGCACACGCACAGCTTAGAAGGAACATTGCCTACAACCAAAACCACAAGTGGATGCTGTATAAACAAGTCATTAATCACTTGCCTTTCCACTGTAGATTTCAAAGAAGGTTGCGTACACCTGAAGATCTAACTTCTTGTGGCAAGGTTTCTTCAACATGACAAACACATCCCGAGCTGCATGATGACAAAGGGGAAAAAGACTAAGAGAAAGTTTTACAATTGTAATAGGTTCTGAGCATTACAGCACCAACAACAATACTAAGAATACACTAAGAATCACTTACCAGCTAATGCATAAATCCCTTTAGAACAATCCTGGTTCTTTCCAGAAAAATCTCCACCCATAGTCTGAAACAAAAGACGGCAATATTCACAGTTCTGATTGTGGGTGAAACATAAATAGAAATGAAAATGCAACAACGCTTGTACACATTGAACCTGGATGTCGCGGATGTAATGTTATTGTTAAGTTAGTGTTTAATAATTGACATGCATCAGCAGAAGAGGATGAGGAGGCTGGTGTGTGTGCGACTCACATGTGTTTTGCCACTACCAGTCTGTCCATAGGCGAAGCACGTGGCCATGCCCCTCTCAAAGATGGTCTCCACCAGGGGCCTGGCAGTAAACCTGTAGTAGAAACACACAAATCCACTCATCAGTGTGTGTGCATTCACACACACTAGCAAAACACATACTTGCACACATTCCATCACAACACCCTAACACACACCATCAAAATACATCCCCCCCCCACACACACACACACACACACACACACACACACACACACACTGCAAGCAGTCCTCCTGGATTGAATTCCAGTAAAAACATACAGCTGACACATCAAACAAAACAGTTGTTTTACTGCAACAACCGACTGCTCTCTGTCTGACCTGTAAACCATTTCATTAGTGGTGCTGTCATCAAATGCGTAGTCGAAGCGGAAGGTCTGGTTCTCCAGGTAGCGTGTCAGGTCCACCTTCTGCTTGGGCTCATGGACCATCACCACATCCTTACTGGGGATGGTAATCACATCCAGGTCCCTTATAGTCAACTCTGGAACACACACAGCCATGTTAATGAAAGTATACAGAGAAGATACACTATATAGACAAAACTATGTGGACACCCCTTCAAATTAGCGACTTCAGCTATTTCAGCCACACTCGTTGCTGACAGGTATCTAAAATTGAGCACACCGCCATGCAATCTCCATAAACAAACATTGGCCTTACTGAAGAGTTCAGTGACGTTCAACGTTGCACCGTCATAGGATGCCACCTTTCCAACAAGTCAGTTCGTCAAATTTCTGCCCTGCTAGAGCTGCACCGGTCAACTGTAAGTGCTGTTATTGAGAAGTTCAAACGTCTAGGAGCAACAACGGCTCAGCCGCAAATTGGAAGACCACACAAGCTCACAGAACAGGACCGGCGTGTGCTGAAATGTAGAAAAATAGTTTGTCCTCGGTTGCAACACTCACTACCGAGTTCCAAACTGCCTCTGGAAGCAATGTCAGCACAAGAACTGTTCGTCGACAGCTTCAAGAAATGGGCTTCCATGGCCAAGTAGCCGCACACAAGCCTAACATGCGCAAAGCCAAGCGTTGGCTAGAGTGGTGTAAAGCTCGCCGCCATTGGGCTCCGGAGCAGTGGAAACGCGTTCTCTTGAGTGATGAATCACGCTTCACTATCTGGCAGCCCGACGGATTAATCTGGGTTTGGCAGATGCCAAGAGAACGCTACCTACCGGAATGCATAGTGCAAACTGTAAAGTTTGGTGGAGGAGGAATAATGGTCTGGGGCTGTTTTTCATGGGTCGAGCTAGGCCCCTAAGTTCAGGTGAAGGGAAATGACATTCTACATGATTCTGTGCTTCCAACTTCGTGGCAACAGTTTGGGGAAGGCCCTTTCCTGTTTCAACATGACAATTCCCCTGTGCACAAAGCAAGGTCCATACAGAAATAGTTTGTCGAGATCGGTGTGGAAGAACTTGACTGGCCTGCACAGAGCCCTGACCTCAACTCCATCGAACACTTTTGGAATGAATTGGAAATTCAACTGCGAGCCAGGCCTAATCGCCCAACATCAGTGCCTGACCTCACTAATGCTCGTGGCTAAATGGAAGCAAGTCCCCGCAGCAATATTCAAACATCTAGTGGAAATCCTTCCCAAAAGAGTGGAGGCTGTTATAGCAGCAAAGGGGGGACCAACTCCATATGAATGCCCATGATATTGGAATGATGATCAGACGAGCAGGTGTCAACATACTTTTGGTCATGTAGTGTAGTTTCCCTGATTGCAGGCCATAAGAAAATACCTGAACCTGACTGATTATGACCGTCCAAAAGCTCATAGTAGGTAAACTCGTGACTGGTTCCTCATTATGATTAAAGGCTCTGTTGGATGTCCTCCTTACCTTTCTTGTTGAGTGGACGTTTCCTCACACAAACACATATTCTGTGCTCTTCAATCTGACAAAATAAAAACACACATTAATCAGGCCATTGTATTGGGACAGAGGGAGAGAAAGCAGGGAGAGGGAGAGAGAGCAGGGTGTTGTCTGTACTCACCAAATCTGTGGTGGACAGCGGCCGGTAGTCCAGACTGGCACGAAAGTCTCTGATCATATGCAGGATCTCATAGTTAGGGACAGTGGTGTCCACCTCCTGGGAACGGTTATGTTAGGTCACTGTTCAATTTATACTCGAATTGAATTAGCAAGTTATTATCACTAAAGAAAATGTGTTCAATGACTAACATCGCTATAGTGAGTCAATTATCTTATTTTATCCTCATTTTAAAAACCCAGATATTAGAGAAGATATGGGGGGGCCAGAGGATGGAAGGAGGAGTGCCCCTGTACCTGTGCCTTCTTCTCCCTCAGCTCCTGTTGCTGTATCCGTCGTTTCTCTCTCTTCTCCTGCAGTTTCTCCACTTCCTTCACACAGTTGGACTTCCTCCTCGCTGCCAGGAAACCCCGGCAAAGGAACAGGAAGTCACAAACGCTGCCTTTCACAGAACATGCACACTCAACCTTTCTGAAAGGGATCTCTTCCTCTGCTGGTGTTTCCCTACTATAGGGTTGTCCAGACAGAGTGGTGGCTGGCTGGGGACTGGGCCTTCTAGCATCCAGGGGGACAGCAACTTTATACAGGCCTGAGGGCAGGCTACAGCAGCTGGCACAAACCTTACCCTGGTAACCCTTCTATTCCTATTACACTACTATAGGGCTCCTGACCAACCACTGATCCAACAACAGTTAAATGCTGACTGGGAAAGCAGAGATATGAGTACATAGTCTAGGTTCCTCAAAAGTTACATAAATCCTGCATCACATTACAGTTAGTACCATTTAGAAACCCAATTCATAATTTGAAAATCCGATCATAAGAGAGAGGAGAGTATAAAGTGAGTGTCAGTAGCCCATTTCTGATTCCACCAGACCCCAAGATATCCAGCTGAGCAGCACAGTAACCCTTCCTCTAGCATACAGCCCCATCTGAAGGCCTGCAGGCTCGTCATTCAGAGCAGAGAGCGAGGATTAATAACCTGCAGTAATCTGGGGGAGCAGGGCCAGGACAGAACCAGTGCCAGGCTGGCCGGCAGGAAGGAAGAGAGAAATAGAGAGAGAGCTACGAGGATGTCTCTCTGTTTCTGATTCCATTGGTAGGGGGGAGCCCCCATCAAGGCTTTGAATATAGCGGAAGCCTTTTAGGCGAGTAATAATCACAAACTAAAGGTTCTCCAAAGGAAAGCGACAGGGCTCTAAGATAGCATTAAGCATTGGGGTGGTTGGGAGAGTTGATACATACAAAGCTGTCCAAACTCCTTTCTGCTTAGCTGATGCAATGACGCTTCTGTGACACACATGTGATCGACAAAACATAGAAAATCAGGAACATCAAGCCTATTGGTCAGATGTTATCGTAACAAATACACAACATGAAATGGAATAACAAATAATATTTCCAGGGAATGCTTAGGAGGGTGAAAATTACAGAACATTCAGATTTCCGGAATGAGTAAATATGTAAAAATAACTCCAACATAGATGGATATAGCCGTAATGTTCCTACCATTGGCTAACTGTTGGGCTGTCTGGGCCTGGGTGGGCTGGGCTGGCAGATGGGCAGGAGGAGGAGAAGGCTCTGGCTGCTGGGGTGGAGCTGGTCTGGCCCGGGTCGACACCACTGTGGAACCCACAACACAGAGAGTTATCAAGAGGGCCGTTTCAAGTGAATTAAGCGACATGGTACCCATGAACATTGTCTTGAAATGTTCAACTGTCAATGATCAAAAACAAGTACACAAACACACCTCTGTTATCCCTGGATGGAGTGCCATTCTTAGTGGGCGCTATTGTTCGCCGGTTCTGCTAAAGAACACAAAAGAGGGAGATAAGATAAATGCATTGACAAAAATAATTGAAGCCATGAGGATTAAACTGTAATCATGGTTTGCGAAATGATTTTACCCAGCAGATCACTAGATCACAACCCTGAAGAATACAACACTTCTCACTCCCATGACTGCAAAATAAGGGTTATAGAAATGGACAAATACTGAGAATCAGATTACTGGAGCTTCCTTTGTTCGCATCTGTTCTGTGTTTTTTTGCCATGCCAGCAGTGGGCCTCTGAGGCCACACACTGCACCATAGGCAAGATATCAGGTTCTTCACCTATGCACTACACAGGCAGACTTCACCCTGCAGTGGTTATCCTAGCAGTCCATAACAAAACTAAATTCCATCGCATGAAACGCTCACCATGGAGATCTTGTTGACCTTCACAGAGGTGGGCGTTGGTGGGGGAGGGGTCTCTGGGCTGGGGACGATCTCCTCTTCTGGGGCCACATCTGGGTTTAGTGCAAATATACTCTCCAAGTCAATCTGGATAGAGAGCAGTGTGTGTCACTGTAATTGTACCTAACCCATACAGATCGCTCCTGAACAATTCTACTAGTCCCTTCTCTTTGCCCTTCTTGTGTGTGTGTCTGTGTGTGGTGTGGCAATAAATGTGTTGACTGTACATCTCTCTCCTACTGGTCATCATTACCACACCTAACAGAGGCCATAACCAATTGGTGCCCTTTCTCATGGTCCTTCGAGCCAGACTTTTCAAGTCAATATTCAACAGGAGATCTAACACAATATACTCTACACATCAATATGCAGAAGAGATTAGGTGCAAATATACTCTGTTAATATGTACCTTATATGTTAGTATATGGAGAGCAGAGAAGTATATCTGTGTAGCTCAGAGGAGCAGAGAGCAGCAGGACAACATCTGTATTCAACAGCAAAGCTAAGGAAATATGACTGCTGTAAGGCTCTCTAAACTCAAGTATATTCAGGGCAGAGAGTGATGTCTGGCAGAACATGCAGAAGGATTGTGTAATCTCCAAAACTCTAGAATGTCTTCAAATGCATTATTCATAGGGCTCAATGCCTAAGAGCTGAGCGGACGCCGGCTGCCGTGCTAAGCTACTAGCTAGGCTTGGTTACCTCTTTCCCTTTGGTGTCTCCATTTTCGATCCACTCCACAGTGACGCTCTCATTGTCTTCATTCAACGACGTGACCATGGCTTGGTGTATTCGTCCTGTAACAAAGCACGTGTGGTTGTGCATTATCTGACAAACACCCACAGCACAGAGAAGTTGGAAGACTAAAAAGGGGAGTTCTCTGAAATGTAACAAATTAGTTAATTCCTTAAAATTGTTGCACAGTACTGTCCTAACTCTGGCCTACACTACTCACAGTGCACTACAGTCATTAGGGATGACTGACTGCATGACACATCTTTATTGTAAGGGCGGGAGTGGGAGGACTTTCCCCAGGGAATCAGTCAGCAGGGAAGACTGTAGCTACTAGTAGCTACCCAACTGGAGAAGTGCATAGGGACATTAAACTACTACAATGAAGCTGGAGTACACAGACCCCTGCAGCACACACATTTCAACATGCTCTCTGAAACTGTATGGCTATACCAGCCTGACAATACATGACAAAATAATTGGCCTTAAACATCCCAAACTAGCTTCTCCAGGACATTACTCAACAGAAGTGTGCGAAGACAAGAGAGGTGGTCTATCTAAACTTCAGCCACAGATATGCCATTTAGCAGACACTTTTATCCAAAGCAAGTTACTGTCATGCATGCATATATTTTAAATATGGGTGGCCCTGGGAATCAAACCCACAACCCTGATGGTGCAATCACCATGCTCGACCAACTGAGACATAGAAAGCCATGTCAAACAAGTTAGGAAGCATGTAGTCAATATACATGGAGTTACCCGTTCCCTGTCCTCCCTCCCATCTACCGCTGGTCTAAATACACACTTCACAGGCAGCCTGAGCTGAGTCTGCTCCATAATTACCAGCAGCTTCCTGTGCCTAACCCTGGTCTATGACACACTACATCCCCTGGCTGCTAACTGTCAGGGGGGAAGCGGGGGGGACATGTTCCCAGCATTCATTATTTAGAGCAGAGAGCTTTATGGATGCTTTTAGTGTTCGCTGCTGCTGAGTTCTACCCAAGTAATGATTCTACAGCGCACATCAGTGAAAGCCCACTTAAATAACTAAGTAACATAACAATAATCCCTTTGATCTGAGATAGTAAGTGTCAGACAGTGATGTAAAAATAGCTTACATCAGCACTGACAGAGGCGGCAAGTGAAATGTGGAACATGCGGTCAGATGCCTGTCATGAGTCCATATGCATGTCACTCCACCATGATGTCTTTCCCTCTCCTCTTTGGCAGATCTGCTCTAGAAAACTCTGCTTCTGGTCAAGAGGGACACACCAACTGATGTGTGTGTCTTGGTGAGCCTATGCACTACTACACTGACCTGAAGAAATACAACTTGCTGAGGAGAACTTGCTGCATTGAGACTAGAGGTTGACCGATTATGATTTTTCAACGCCGATACCGATTATTGGAGGACCAAAAAAGCCGATACCGAATAAATCGGACGATTTTTTAAATGTATTTATTTATTTGTAATAATGACAATTACAACAATACTGAATGAACACTTATTTTAACTTAACATAATACATCAATAAAATCAATTTAGCCTCAAGTAAATAATGAAACATGTTCAATTTGGTTTAAATAATGCAAAAACAAAGTGCTGGAGTAGAAAGTAAAAGTGCAATATGTGCTATGTAAGAAAGCTAACGTTTCAGTTCCTTGCTCAGAATAGTTGAAGTCATAAACAGCGCAATGCTTGACGCACAACGAAGAGCTGCTGGCAAAACGCACAAAAGTGCTGTTTGAATGAATGTTTACGCGCCTGCTTCTGCCTACCACCACTCAGTCAGATACTTCGATACTTGTATGCTTGTATGCTCAGTCAGATTATATGCAACGCAGGACACGCTAGATAATATCTAGTAATATCATCAACCATGTTTAGTTAACTAGTGATTATGATTGATTGTTTTTTTACAAGATAAGTTTAATGCTAGCTAGCATCTTACCTTGGCTTACTGCATTCGCGTAACAGGCAGTCTCCTTGTGGAGTGCAACGAGAGAGAGGCAGGTCGTTATTGCGTTGGACTACTTAACTGTAAGGTTGCAAGATTGAATCCCTAGAGCTGACAAGGTGAAAATCTGTCTTTCTGACCCATAACAAGGCAGTTAACCCACCGTTCCTAGGCCGTCATTGAAAATAAGAATGTGTTCTTAACTGACTTGCCCAGTTAAATAAAAGGTATAAAAAAATATTTTATATATATATATTTTTTTTTAATCGGCGCCCAAAAATACTGATTTCCGAATTGTTATGAAAACTTGAAATCGGCCATTCCGATTAATCGGTTGACCTCTAATAGAGACTGCGTGTGTGTGTGTGTGTGTGATTCTGAGAGCTGTGTCTCAGATCTTTATGGTAGGGCTGGACCAGCGCCAAGCTAGCTGGCAGTTAAATCCCATCTTGGATCAGCAGGTTGATTGCAAGCTACCCTGGCAACAGCAGGTGACTGTAGACACACAATGGCAGACAGACAGCATTACTTAAGAACAGGGACACATGGGAGGTGACAGAGCCCAGTGTGTTCCGGAGGATTAGATGAGGACACACAGACAAGGAAAAGGAATCGCTTACCATTGTGGAGGGAGCAAGAGCAGCAGGCGAATACTGAACAGACTGGCACTCAGGCTTGCAAGACCTGATGCAATTGAATCACTAAGAATAGAGAATGGCCTGGTCCTCCAAGAACTTCCTTGTACAGACCAACCAACCACCACACACTCCTCAAATAGCACTACATGCAAACAGAATCTGTATTGTGTATTCTGTGTGTAGAGAAACTTACACAACACATGCAGCCATCTCATCTGTAAACATGTGAATGGTAACTGACAGGTGAATGGTACCCTGTCCGTGTGCACTGACTGCAGTGCAGTGCCATACTCTAGCCCTTTAATACAAACCTAAGGTGACTAAAAGCATCCGCGTGCTTCCCAGCCGAAGCAGTTCGTTAGTTTGTGCATACACTACCAGTCAAAAGTTTGGACACACCTACTCATTCAAGGGTTTTTATTTTTACTATTTTCTACATTGTAGAATAATAGAAGACATCAAAACTTTGAAATAACAAATCAAGATTATCCTACCAACAGGACATTAAAAGCGAATCTCTCGTGTTTTACAGAGTCGTAGCTGAACGACGACATGGATAATATAGAGCTGGAGGGGTTTTCCATGCATCGGCATGACAGAGAAGCAACGTCTGGTAAGATGAGGGGTGGGGGTCTGTGTCCATTTGTCAATAACAGCTGGTGAGTGATGTCTAATATTAAAGAAGTCTCGAGGTATTGCTTGCCTGAGGTAGAGTACCTTATGATAAACTGTAGACCACAATAACTACCAAGAGAGTTCTCATCTATATTATTCGTAGCCGTCTATTTACCACCACAAACCGATGCTGGCACTAAGACCGCACTCGACCAGCTGTATTAGGCCATAAGAAAACGCTCATCCAAAGGCGGCGCTCCTAGTGGCTGGGGACTTTAATGCAGTGAAACTTAAATCCGTTGTGTAATTTCTACCAGCATGACACATGTGCAACCAGAGGGAGATTTTTTTTTAAATATAATAAATAGAAACAAAAACTCTAGACCACCTTTACTCCACACACAGAGACGCGTACAAAGCTCTCTCTCGGCCTCCATTTGGCAAATCTGACCATAATTCACTTGATTCCGGCTTACAAGCAAAAACTAAGGCAGGAAGTACCAGTAACTCCCACAATACGGAAGTGGTCAGATGACGCGGATGCAACACTAAGGGACTGTTTTGCTAGCACAGACTGGAATATGTTCCGGGATTCATCCAATGGCATTGAGGAGTATACCACCTCAATCATTGGCTCAATCAATAAGTGCATCGACGACGTCGTCCCCACAGTGACCGTACGTACATACCCCAACCAGAAGCCATAGATTACAGGCAACATCCGCATCGAGCTAAAGGCTAGAGCTGCCACTTTCAAGGAGCGGGACACTAGTCCCTATGCCCTCAGACGAACCATCAAACAGGCAAAGTGTCAATACAGGATTAAGATTGAATCCTACTATACCATCTCTGGCTCTCGTCGGATGTAGCAGGGCTTGAAAACGATTATGGACTACAAAGGGAAACCCAGCTGCGAGCTGCACAGTGACGCGAGCCTACCAGAAGAGCTAGACCCCTTTTATGCTCACTTCAAGGCAAGCAACACAGAAGCATGCATGAGAGCACAGTCTGTTACGGACGACAGTGTGATAATGCTCTCCGTAGCCGATGTGAGCAAGACAGGTCAACATTCACAAGGCCATGGGGCCAGACGGATTACCAGGACGTGAACAAAAGACCAACTGGCAAGTGTCTTCACCGACATTTTCAACCTCTCCCTGACCGAGTCTGAAATACCTACTGTTGAAGTCGGAAGTTCACATTCACTTAGGTTGGAGTCATTAAAACTCGTTTTTCAACCACTCCACAAATTTCTAGTTTACAAACTATAGTTTTGGCAAGACGGTTAGGACATCTACTTTGTGCATGACAAGTAATTTTTCCAACAATTGTTTACAGATAGATTATTTCACCTATAATTCACTCTATCACAATTCCAGTGGGTCAGAAGTTTACATTCACTAAGTTGACTGTGCCTTTAAACTAGAGATCGACTGATTAATCGGAATAGACGATTAATTAGGGCCGATTTCAAGTTTTCATGATCGGAAATCGGTCAAATGGGACACCGATTTGACCTTTTTTTAACACCTTTATTTAATCTCTATTTAACTAGGCAAGTCAGTTAGGAATACATTATTACTTTCAATGACGGCCTAGTTAACTGCCTCGTTCAGGGGCAGAACGACAGATTTTCACCTTGTCAGCTTGGGGGATTCAATCTTGCAACCTTACAGTTAACTAGTCCAACGCTCTAACCACCTGCCTCTCATTGCACTCCACGAGGAGACTGCCTGTTACGTGAATGCAGTAAACCAAGGTAAATTGCTAGCTAGCATTAAACTTACCTTATAAAAAACAATCAATCAATCATAATCACTAGTTAATCTAGCGTGTCCTGAGTTGCATATAATCGATGCGGTGCGTATCTTTGCTCCAATGTGTACCTAACCATGAACATCAATGCCTTTCTTAAAATCAATACACACAAGTATATATTTAGCTAAAAGAAATCCAGGTTAGCAGGCAATATTAACCAGGTGAAATTGTGTCACTTCTCTTGCGTTCATTGCACGCAGAGTCAGTGTATATGCAACAGTTTGGGCTGCCTAATTTGCCAGAATTTTACGTAATTATGACATAACATTGAAGGTTGTGCAATGTAACAGGAATATTTAGACTTATGGATGCCACCGTTAAATAAAATACAGAACAGTTCCGTATTTCACTGAAAGAATAAACGTTTTGTTTTCGAAATTATAGTTTCTGGATTTGACCATATTAAATGACCTAAGGCTGGTATTTCTGTGTGTTATGTTATAATAAAGTATATGATTTGATAGAGCAGTCTCGCTGTGCAATGGTAGGCACCAGCAGGCTCTTAAGCATTCATTCAAACAGCACTTTCGTGCGTTTGCCAGCAGCTCTTCATTGTGCGTCAAGCATTGCGCTGTTATGACTTCAAGCCTATCAACTCCCGAGATTAGGCTGGCAATACTAAAGTGCCTATTAGAACATTCAATAGTCAAAGGAATATGAAATACAAATGGTATAGAGAGAAATAGTCCTATAATAACTAAATAACTTTCATATGTTCTCATGTTCTGAGCAAGGAACTGAAACGTTAGCACATATTGCACTTTTACTTTCTTCTCCAACACTTTGTTTTTGCATTATTTAAACCAAATTGAACATGTTTCATTATTTATTTGAGGCTGATTAATCGTTATCGGCTTTTTTTGGTCCTCTAATAATCGGCATCTCTGTTGAAAAATCATAATCGGTCGACCTCTAGATGATACAGTACAATATAAAGTAGCTCAAACATGACGACTCCATTTTTTGAGCAAGGTTAACCCCCCTACAACAACTGCTCCTGGGCGCCAATGACGTGGACGTCGATTAAGGCACATCTCTGATTCAGAGGGGTTGGGTTAAATACGGAAGACACATTTCGGTTGAATGCATTCAGTTGTGCAATTGACGAGGTATCCCCTTTCCCCCCTTCCCTATTCCCAATGGGCACAACTTTATAGTACTGCAGGAGAGAATAATCTTGCTTTCTCCCCAACTGCCTCAAAGCAGATGATCTAAAGTGGGCTTAAAGAGTAGACATCATTTACCATGGTGGCCCACTTTGGTGCTGAAACCTGGCTGAGTGGGTGTGTTGACACTAGATGTCGACCGATTAGGGCCGATCAAGTTTTCATAATCGGTAATCGGCATTCTTGGACGCCGATTATGGCCGATTACATTGCGCTCCACGAGGAGACTGCGTGGCAGGCTGACCACCTGTTACGCGAGTGCAGCAAGGATCCAAGGTAAGTTGGTAGCTAGCATTAAACTTAACTTATAAAAAAAACTATCAATCTTATTACTAGTTAAACTAGTAATATCATCAACCATGTGTGGTTAACTAGCTTGTTCTGCGTTGCAAATAATCAATGCAGTGCCTGTTAATTTATCATCGAATCACAGCCTACTTCGCCAAACGGGTGATGATATAACAAACGCATTCGCAAAAAAGCACTGTCGTTTCACCAATGTACCTAGCCATAAACATCAAATGGCTTCCTTAAAATCAATACACAAATATATTTTTTTAAACCAGCATATTTAGTTAGTTTAGTTTAGAAATTCATGTTAGCAGGCAATATTAACTAGGGAAATTGTCTTCTCTTGCGTTCTGTGCAAGCAGAGTCAGGGTATATGTAGCAGTTTGGGCCGCCTGGCTCGTTGCGAACTGTGAAGACCATTTCTTCCTAACAAAGACCATAATTAATTTGCCAGAACTTTACATAATGATGACATAACATTGAAGGTTGTGCAATGTAACAGCAATATTTAGACTTATGGATGCCACATCGTTCAATAAAATACAGACCGATTCCGTACTTCACAGCAGCAGGCTCATAAGCTTTCATTCAGACAGGACTTTCCTGAGTTTTCCAGCAGCTCTTCGCAATGCTTGAAGCACAGCGCCGTTTATGACTTCAAGCCTATCAACTCCTGAGATGAGGCTGGCAAAACTAACATCCAATAGTCAAAGGTATATGAAATAGAAAATGGTAGAGAGAAATAATACTAATAATTCCTATAATAACTACAACCTAAAACTTCTTACCTGGGAATATTGAAGACTCATGTTAAAAGGAACCACCAGCTTTCATATGTTCTCATGCTCTGAGCAAGGAACTGAAACGTTAGCTTTCTTACATGGCACTTTTACTTTCTTCTCCAACACTTTGTTTTTGCATTATTTAAACCAAATTGAACATGTTTCATTATTTATTTGAGATTATATTGATTTTTATTTAGGTATTATATTAAGTTCAAATAAGTGTTAATTCAGTATTGTTGTAATTGTCTTTATTACAAATATATAAATATATATATATATTTTTTTTAAATAAGCTTTTTTTGGTCCTCCAATAAATCGGTATAGGCGTTGAAAAATCATAATCGGTTGACCTCTAGTTGACACCTCATATGTTGAGCGGGGGACAGAGTGGGCAGTTACAAAACACATCAAGTTAGAGCAACTTAAAGGAGCAATTATGGTCAAGTGCCTTGCTCAAAGGCACACACCAATATTTTGCTTAGTTTGCGGGGGGATTCGAACCAGAAATATTTTGTTTACTGGCCCAACACTCTTAACCACTAAGCTACCTGCCGCTTCCTTACTTAACTGACTGCTGTCAGTTGGTCAAAAAATGTCTCCATGGCATCTACTATGAAAGACACTGAATGGGGATCATTTCATGCAGACATTAGAATACAGTTGATAATCCACATAAAGATTAAATAGGCCTTTCTCTTATGCCATTGAAAGAGGGCAAAAAGTGTTTCCTGTCCTGGCTGGGATTAAAAGGAATGCTGGTGCCAGACACACCCTGCAGTTAAAGTTCTAGTAGACTAGACTGAAGTGTCAATGTCAAAAGTGAAATTAGCTGATATATTTTTATATTTAAAAAGAGATGATAAAATGTAATAGAGGCTTAAAGCCTCATCTAACTGCTATACTTTTACCACTTTTCCTCTCAAGTCCTTATGATAGTCTGCTATCATGGCACACAGTAGGCTATTCTGTGGTTGAGTGATGCCTCCATTCATCGCAGAGCCCATCAGTGCCTGGCTAATGGCAGGACTAGTGACTGAGGGAGGAGGGTACTCCTGGTATATTCCAGAGAGCTGCCTGCAACAGATGAGGGGGTGGTGGTTAATAGCTTGAATCGGGCTTCGCCAGGCACCGCCCCCAGAGATAGCACAGACAGCTCTACCTACGCACACTAGAGAGGACCCACTTCCCATACATGATACACCAGTAAACATTAAAACACCCACGTAATCCATAACAACTAAATTTACGCAACAAAAAAAGTAAGAACTCTTCACCCCTAGTTTATAGTTATCAGAAGGATATGATGGTTTTGTTGCGGCGCTATACCTCATCCCAGGAGGGATCTGTCTCCTAGGAGTGTTAACCCGGTTTGGCTGCCTGGCGCAGGTACACAGAAACGGGCAAATGGCAAAAAACAGCCAGCCCCTTTCTCTCCCTTATAACAAATCAGTCAAGCTCATCTTGGGTGCACTGCAAAGCTACCAGATCAAGTTGATCTGAATATAAAAACTGTGCGTGCTAGTCAATGATGTGTATGGTGGTAGTCCTAAAAATAAAATAAATAAAAAGGAGGCCATTAGACTGGTTGTCATAGTTATTTTTACTGACAGCTGCCTGCTATACCTCTAACATTCATGGGTAGCTAGATAGCAGCTAAGTGCCTCAGTTTCAAACCATCTGTAACGTTACAGTACCCGCCTAGCTTACTAAACTCCACAGTGAAGGAAGTTTGATGAACTCCACAACTTCCTTCACCGCGAAGTTCAGTCAGCTAGCTACTACCCGCACAACAATTATCTGCAGTAGCTAGATATTGTAACGTTATTGGGAGACCTCAAAACCCTGGTTGATAATACCCACCAAACGACCTATGTAACTTATGTAGCTAGTCGTAGTATGACACAATGCTAACTTGACAATAAGTTTAACAGCCAGCCTTCTCACCCCCCAAAAAATAAAACACTATCAAAGTTAACTAGCTAGAAATTATATTAAATATACTTTTAGCTAACGTTAACCTCTATATAACCAGTTAAGTTAGCCAGTTAAATTACCTAGCCACTTCAGTGTTCTGAAGCATACAAGGACAGCTGGTAGCTTACCTTTGCTAACTAACCAGAACACGTATTTTGCGGTACCTTTCACAACCTAACGTTACTTAACTAGCGGGTGGCTTTGGTTAGCTAGTTTGTTGTTAGCTGCTAAACTAACGTTAACTAGCTAACGTTAGTGTGGTAACCAGAGCTGTGCATACTGTAGTTACTGTAAAGCGTTAAGGAGCTAGCTGCTTTAACTGGCAAACTACACTAGTTAGTCCAATAACCCATTTTAACTGGTTGTTAACTATCCAGTTAGAATGTGCATTTGTCGTCTAGGTAGTCAGCTAGTTAACGTTACATAGGCCAAGTTGGCTAGCAAGCACAGCCACCCCAACTTTGCGGCTGCTACTCGGCTTCAACGGTTGCAGTGTATTCACAGCAACACAAAGCTTCTCAAAACAACTACCAGCGAGGTAAAAAACAATCGAGACATCAGAAATGACATACGAACGTAAACTTACCATCGCTTCGCTTTATTTCAACGTACACGCCGACGACGATTTTCCCAAAACTACCCGCCATTCTTCATTAGTGTATAGTATCCTGAAAGATGTTGACTTGTGTTTGAAATAAATCTACTTTGACCGGAGGATGCATGGACAGCCAGCCAGAGAGAAATAAGGGATTTCAATAGTTACCACAGCCACAAAGGGGGAGTTGGATACACATCGTAAAAAAATATTTAAAAAAATAACTTTTTGGTATTCCTTTAGGGTTAGGTTTAAAATCACATTTTAAGACGATGAATTGTAGAAATTGGCGTTTCTTTTACTAGTGACGATCGGAAAAAAGTGACCTAACGTGTATGCGCATACTCTGTCAAACAGACAATTTCGCAATCCATACTGCTGCACATAACAGTCTGGTCCAAGATCAATATGTGTTCTTGCCAATGCCAACACCATTGCTGTGTCTGTTTGGCATGATAGCACACAGGCTATGCACAAGCATTCTGTCAACATCTGACCCCCCCAATAACCTGTTGATTGGTGTTGTACCAAGGTCAGAGAACCTATCCCCACACCTCACCGACAAGAGCGTGTCCGAACGCTGCACCAGGGTGTCATTCCACTTCAAACGCCTATGTGAATAGTGCATTAACGTTTCTCCTCCTAAAGCACAGTCAACGAAGAACAGCTTCGTTTTATGAATGTTAAACAGTGTTATGAGGTTTTATTATTGACAGGTTACACGGGGGATTTCCTCAAACTTACCCAAAAGATTACATAATGATAAAAAATGTATAAGGCCATGTGTCTACAGCTGTTCAAGTGAAGTATCAACATAAAACTTTCAAAATCTGCTAGCGAGGATAAAGAAATGCATGTGAAAACCAAATCAGAGTTCACTCAAAATCTTGAAGGCTACAATTAAAAGTAGAATAATTCATATTTAATTGCTGCAATTAACAGAGTTGATTGAATGACAGCCTAATTGTTCATAATTCTTTCATTTATTTGAACAAATATGGACAGGTAAGCCATAGGATGGAAAAAAGCAAAAAATGTGAAGCCCCAAAGCAGTTCCCTTAATAATTTGCATTCCATTTTCACTGATCAATAAAATCAGGGTCTTATGCCATCTTTGTTCCACACTGAAATATGTTGAAAACACAAGTTACACAAACACGCACTATCTGTTGAAATGAAAATGTAAGATGTGCCACATTTTGAACATGAACATAAAAAAAAACACTTCATAGACAAGCCAGGTCAAATCAGTACCATAGTCTCTATGCTAACCATGCTGCCGGAGACAGCTCCACGGGCCCTCATTACTGCCGATGGCTCAGGGGGCCCCCATTGTCAAGCATGTTCACAGCCATCACTTCATTATTGTCTCTAAAGGAACAAGATGCATGTCATTGACATGGCAAATCAATGTTGAGTAGCAAAATACCATATCATATCTATTACCTGGGGTGTGTTCAGTTCGCTTCAACTTTTGCTATGTTGAGTGATGGTGCGTACTGAACAGCACGTTTCTCCAAAACTATGTGCAATCTTCAACAACCTTTGGTGAACCTTTGCTCCCATTGGGTGGGTGTGGTGTATGTGGCCTGACCAATATGGGTGTGACCATTTGAAATATCAAAACTCGCGCAGCACACCATACGGTAATAGCCCTCTGGGTCATCATAATCACTACGTTTTTCAATTGGTTGTTAAGTACAGTATAGTTTCCATTGAATTCAGCCTTGAACACCGTTCGGTCATACTGAACGCACCCCAGGTAGTCAAATATTGTTCTCTACTATACCTATTGGCAGGACCTCCATTCTGATTGATACCGTTGTTCAGAGCACTCATCTCAGTCTCTTCATCTCTGCAGCAAAACATGCAGCAGTAATCACTCAATATATCTTACATCTGATTATGATTAAAACCATGAATATTAGACTTACTGGTTTCTACTGGCACCCTGCTGCTTTTGTCTGTAGGGAGACAGATGCAGTGTTTTAACTTGTAACAGAGAGAATAAAATATTATTCTAAAAGACAGTGAATATTTTATGAAAGTTCTAGTATGAATATCTGTGTGTGTGTCTAAGCGCAACTTTAACAGAACATACCTGATCAAATAGACTGCAACAACGACACCAATAAAGCCTGACAGAGAAAAGTGCCAATTAATCAAAAACATTACTTTCAAAGACTTAATACTGTGATCCTAGCATTAGAGAGGAGTAATGCAAGCTCTAATGGTGCTAAACTGCACCTGGAACTATAGATGAAGCAATCATTTCAACATGGAACTGAGTAAGTATCAGGTGAATATAATGTGGAAGATATTCTAAAGAAACTAGTATCTCACCTCGTAACAGGATAATCAATGCAGTGTCAGGCAATCAGAAGAAGAATACAGGAGACCATGGCAAGAGCAGCAGCAGATACAGCAGCAGCAAAGCTTAGCCCTCAAGCAATCATTGATATTAGTTATGCCTGCAAGACCCACTTCACAAAATATACAAATTCATGTTTATAAGACATATTCTGTATAAGTACTTTAGCAATACATGTAAAGGATTAACTACAGCCATGCCAGCGGCGACAGGAAAAGCAGTAGCAGAGCCATCTAATATTAATAATAATGCATTTAATGTGCATAGTGCTTTTCATTAGAGTCCTTCTCAAGGCTCTACTTAGGCAAAGAAAAATGCAAATGGAATAGATGCGCAAAAAATAAATAAAACTGTTTTCAGATTAGGATTAGACCTATGAGAAAAGGTCTGTAGAAGTGGGTTATAAAGGCCCATTTTAAACGCTTGGATTGGTGGAGCAGCGCTCAGAGGGTAAGGGAGAGCATTCCATTAGCAAGAAACAAGGGAGCAAAAGGCTTGTTCCCACCCCCCTCCCCCAAAAAGCACATTTAAGATGTAGTACAGGATAGGATTGATAGGAGGGGCCCTTTTCGATGAAATTTACCAATAACTAAAATGACAATGACTCCGACAAACAATGAACCTATGGGAACAGAAAATCACAAACTGTTTAATTGCACAAACATGGCAGTTTGACCTTTGTAATTCTGTCTATTGGATCTTACCATTTTCAGGTGGTGGTGAGGTAGTCATATCAGCTGTTGAATCAAATCAAACTTTATTTGTCACATGCACCGAATACAACAAGTGTAGACCTTACCGTGAAATGTTTACTTACAAGTCCTTAACCAACAGTGCAGTTCAAGAAGAGTTAAGAAAATATTTACCAAATAAACGAAAGTAAAAAATAATAATAACATAACAATAAATAGGTTATATACAGGGGGTACCGGTACCGAGTCAGTGTGCGTGGGTACAGGTTAGAGGTCATTTGTACATGTAGGTAGGGGTGAAGTGACTATGCATAGGTAATAAACAGTTAGCAGCAGTATACAAAAAGCAGTATACTTCCCTGGATTGCGGGAAGCTTGGCTCCAGTGATGTACTGGGCCGTACGCGCCACCCTCTGTAGCGCCTTATGGTCAGATGCCGAGCAGTTGCCATACCAGGTGGTGATGCAACCATGCTCTCGATGAGGCAGCTGTTGAACTTTGAGGCTCTGGGGACCCATGCCAAATCTTTTCAGTCTCCTGAGGGGGAAAAGGTTTTGTCGTGCCCTCTTCATGACTGTCTTGGTGTGTTTGGACCATGATAGATCATTGGTGATGTGGACACCAAGGAACTTGAAACTATCGACCCGCTCCACTACAGCCCAGTTGATGTTAAAGGGGGCCTGTTCGGCCACCTTTTCCTGTAGTCCACGATCAGCGCCTTTGTCTTGCTCACATTGAGGGAGAGGTTCTTGTCCTGGCACCACACTGCCAGTTCTCTGACCTCCTCCCTATAGGCTGTCTCATCGTTGTCGGTGATCACTGTTGTGTAGTCAGCAAACTTAATGATGGTGTTGCAGTCGTGGGTGGACAGGAAGTACAGGAGGGGAATAAGTACACACCCCTGAAGGGCCCCAGTGTTGAGGATCAGCGTGGCAGACGTGTGGTTGCCTATCCTTACCACCTGGGGACAGACCGTCAGCAAGTCGAGGATCCAGTTGCAGAGGGAGGTATTTAGTCCCAGGGTTCTTAGCTTAGTGATGAGCTTCGTGGGCACTATGGTGTTGAACGCTGAGCTGTAGTCAATGAACAGCATTCTCACATACAATACCGTTCAAAAGTTTGGGGTCATTTATAAATGTCCTTGTTTTTGAAAGAAACACATTTTTGGTCAATTAAAATAACATCAAATTGATCAGAAATACAGTGTAGACATTGTTAATGTAGTAAATTACTATTATAGCTGGAAACAGCTGATTTTTAATGGAATATCTACATAGGTGTACAGAGGCCCATTATCAGCAACCATCACTCCTGTGTTCCAAAGGCAGGTTGTGTTAGCTAATCCAAGTTTATCATTTTAAAAAGGCTAACTGATCCTTAGAAAATCCTTTTGCAATTATGTTGGCACAGCTGTAAACTGTTGTTCTGTTTAAAGAAGCAATAAAACTGTCCTTCTTTAGACTAGTTGAGTATCTTGAGCATCAGCATTTGAGGATTCGATTACAGGCACAAAATGGCCAGAAACAAATAACTTTCTTCTGAAACGCATCAGTCTATTCTTGTTCTGAGAAATGAAGGCTATTCCATGTGAGAAATTGCCAAGAAACTGAAGGTCTGGTACAAGTACATGTCCTGGTAATCCATCTGGCTCCGCAGCTTTGTGAATGTTGACCTGTTTAAAGGTCTTTCTCACATTGGCTACCGAGAGCATTATCACACAGTCATCCAGAACAGCTAGTGCTCTCGTGCATGCTTCAGTGTTGCTTGCCTTGAAACGAGCATAAAAAGGCATTTAGCTCGTCCGGTAGGCCCGCGTCACTGGGCAGCTCGTGTCTGGGTTTCCCTTTGTAGTCCGTAATAGTTTTCAAGCCCTGCCTCTAGCCTTTAGCTCGATGCAGATGTTGCCTGTAATCCATGGCTTCTGGTTTGGATATGTACGTATGGTCACTGTTACGGATACCATTATCCTGTGTGTGTATCCTGTGTGTGTGTTTTTTTTCTCTCCTTCTCCCCTCACAGGTGAAAATCATCACTCCCCAATCAGTCAACAATCAACCCATCAATCAGAAGACACACCTCCTCCTGTTTCCTACCCTATCACAGTTCCTTCCCCATGGTTTAAAAAACCCATCATTTGTTTGCTCAGTAGCTCAATCTCTTTGTAAATGCCATGTTGGTAGATCTCTGTTCTTCATAGATTTCAGTAGCTCAATCTCTTTGTAAATGCCATGTTTGTAGATCTCTGTTCTTCGCTCGCTCTCTGTGTATTAATTAACCTCTTTTGTTTGAGCACCTCCATAGCACTTTGTCATCACCTGTGAGTATTGTTTTGGTTATGGTGTTTCTTTGTTTGCTAGTGGGAAAAGGGGAAACCAAGACAAGTCGCCCATGGGCATACACTACCCGTAGGTAAACTTTGTTAAAAACACTAGTTAGAACTGGGCGGACCACCCACTGTATTTTTGGTTAGTTAGTTAGCTGTTGTTGAAATAGGCTAGTCTAGCTTAGGGGTGTTTTTGCATATTTGTTTCTTTCCTTGGGTCCAGCTCAGCCCCTTTTCCTGCTCCCCCCATTACCGTGTGTTTATCAAATAAACCTTGAGTTTGACGGTAGATTTCAGTTGTCCTGGTTATTACGTTCACACTTTTACTTTGTCACAATTATAATTTGCATGAGTTATGTTACGCGTCTCATTACCATCCCCCCTAGACTGTCGGGCCAAAAGGGATTCGTAACAGTCACCGTGGAGACGTTGTTGTTGATGCACTTATTGATGAAGCCGATGACTGAGGTGATATACTCCTCAATGCCATTGGATGAATCCCAGAACATATTCCAGTCTGTGCTAGCAAAACAGTCCTTTAGCGTAGCATCCGCACCATCTGACCACTTCTGTATTGAGCGAGTCACTGGTACTTCCTGATTTCGTTTTTTCTTGTAAGCAGGAATCAGGAGGATAGAACTATGGTTGGATTTGCCAAATGGAGAGCGAGGGAGAGCTTTGTATGCATTTCTGTGTGTGGAGTAAAGGTGGTCTAGAGTTTTTTTTCCCCCTCTGGTTGCACATGTGACATGCTCGTAAAAATTTGGTAAAACGGATTTAAGTCCCAGGCCACTAGGAGCGCCGCTTCTAGGTGAGCATTTTCTTTTTTGCTTATGGCCTTATAGAGTTGGTTGAGTGAGCTCTTAGTGCCAGCATCGGTCTGTGGTGGTATGTAGACGGCTACGAAAAATATAGATGAGAACTCTCTTGGTAGTGTGGTCTACAACTTATGATAAGGTACTCTACCTCAGGCGAGCAATCCCTTGTTTTATATTAGACATCGTGCACCAGCTGTTATTGATAAAAAGACACACAACCCCACCCCTCGTCTTACCAGACGTAGCTTCTCGGTTCTCCCGGTGCATTGAAAATCCCTCCAGCTCTATATTGTCCGCGTAGTCATTCAGCCACGACTCGATATTACAGTTCTTAATGTTCCGTTGGTAGGATAATCGTAGGTCATCCATTTTATTTTCCAATGATTGCATGTTAGCAAGTAGAATTGATGGCAATGGGAGTTTACTCGCTCGCCTACGGATTCGCAAAAGGCAGCCTGATCTGCGTCCTCTTTTCCTCCGTCTTTTCTTCACACAAATGACGTGTATCTGGACCTGTATATCTTTCTCGTCTGACTCGTTAAAGGAAAAAGCTTCTTCCAGTCCGTGAAGAGCAATCCCAGTTCTGATGTCCAGAAGTTATTCTCTTTCATAAGAGACGGAAGCAGCAGCATTATGTACAAAATAAGCTACAAACAACGCAAAAAAAAAATTGAACTAAATAGCACAATTAATTACGGACATGTAAAACGTCAGCCATTCTCTTCGACAACATTTTATCCCTGAAGACAGGGGGGGAATATGGCCAATATAAGGCCTGTTCTTATGCACAACGCAACATGGAGTGCCTGGATACAGACCTTAGCCGTGACATATTGGTATGTAAGTAGATCAGTAAAAATACATGTTCTGTCATATCCGTGGAATACGGTCTGATATACCACAGCTGTCAGCCAATCGGCATTCAGGGCTCGAACTACCTAGTTATTAATTCAGAATAATACACAGTTAAAACCTAACCCTTCTGTTATAGCTCACCATTGAGAGTTGGTGCTGACAAAGTGGTGTCACCTATGTAAACAATTAAATAAGATTCACAAACTAAACGATGAAAATGTAATATTTTAAGTTAACTCAGAAACATGTTTTTGTATGTGTTGCATAAACAAACAGACCCTATGGACAGAGAGCTTGCCTCGAACAGTGTCCAACCTTGAGTCTTGAGCAGCCTCCAACCTTGGTGGACACTCAAACATAATTCCAGAAATGTTAATCATTTTAAAAAAAAAAACAAGGTTCAACATAGACATAGTAGAATGTGTCTTCAGTTGAAGTCAATACCTGTCTTTTCAGAGGGCACATGGTCATGATATTGTTCCATATCACACTTCTTGCCCTCTTCAATCATAAGCACAAATGTCCGACCACCATGCTGGCAAACAGTCTTGGACTTTTGGGAAATGCTTGTGCAGAGTGGGATCGGTAAACCCTTCAACAGTTCATCCTCCCCACACCATATCTTAGTCACATCAGCAGCACATCCAGGACTCTTGCAAGGCGATGCATGACAAACTCTGGTGATCTACAATGGCACACAGAAAGACAATGCACTTGGCATAAGAAATACCTGTTCTGTTAAATGTACAGAAAAAAAAGTATGGCAAAATGTTTGATCCATCCTCACCGTTGCTTGTAAAGACACCCCCAGTGCCAGATGCCACCCCGAGCATGACTATACAAAATAAACTATCTACAGAGAAACAAAATATTAGAGGCATATCTATAGCATATGGATCACATCAGGGTTGGAGTCAATTCCATTTAAATTCAGAATGTAAACTGAAATTCCAATTTTCCTTAATGCTTCTCCAAGAGAAAATGTGGAATCGGAATTTCAGTGTACTACCTGAATTCAAATGGACTTGACCCTGAAAATGAATCCCATGTACATATCTTACAACTTACTTGGGGACCAGCATAACATTGTTGGTGAGAATGCCTGCAGCCATAGGAAGACTGACAGTAGCCATGAGAGAACAGTCTCTACAAAGGAAGCACTGGAATTTGACTCTGTCACGTTGAGGTTTGGCTGATCGTCTGCGTTTCCTTATATTCTTCCTCTTGGGAGCCACCTTGTGTTCTTTCTCTAGGACTAGTTTTCCCTCTGTATCTTTCTCTTCAATCTCTCTCTTCACAGCCCTCTCAGCAACCAACTCCTCCCCTGACTCATAACTGTTTGTCCCCTTTCCCTCTTTCATTTCAGCTCTCATCCCATCTTCAAACTCCCCCTCAGCAGCCATCTCAGTCACCTCTACTCCAACTGGGACAAAGCAGTCTCCCTCTCTCCACTCTGCACTGACTGTCACTCACACCCTCCTCTGAGAAAGCATCTCTCCTTTCCTCCTTATCACGGTCACCTGAGTTCCAACTCAGCTCTTTAGCAATCCCACTTGTATCCTCATCACCAGTGAACACCCTCTCTACACTTCCCCCACCCTTGCCTCCCTCAGGCAAGTTCAGGTTTATCTCTCCAGATTCATGAATATTCTCCAGGATAGCTGTTGGTAGAGCTGGCAACACCTCTCTACTGCTAGAGATGGAGGTACCAGATTCCAGTGCTGAGCTTGTTTCTGGTGGAAGGTTTGTGTCCTGTGCAGGGCTTGAAAGACACAGTACAGAAACCATTATAATTCATATATATTTGACTCCTAATTTGGTTTGAGACATGCAGCGAGTAAATGCATGCACTCAGAATGTAGATATAATGGAGCAAGTAAAATTTGTGAACACTATACTGTACTGTTTTGCAGTATCAGGACATTATCATCTCAGCACATGACAACACATTCTTCAAAATATAGTAAAGACAAGCAAAAATTACTGTACAAAATAATTCAAATACTGAGCTATATTGTGTGCAAAAATACAAATTAGTATTTTATACTAATACAATTTCTCAGAGAACAAGATTTATTTGAACAAGTAATACAAATTCTCAACTTACATCAATAACAAAACATCAAAGATCCACCCAGCAGTGGTGGGTTTGGCATTGAAATAAGAATCCATGAGCAGAAAATAACCCCATACCTACTGTAAAATAAGGTGGTGGATCTTTGATGTTATGGGGCTATTTTACTTCTATTGGTCCTGGGGACATTTTTGCCAAAAACCTGGTTGCCTCTGCTAAGAGGCTGAAACTTGGCCACCATTGCATCTTCCAGCAAGACAATAACCCCAAGCACACATCAATATCCACAAAGAAATGGTTAATTGGCCACAAAAGCAACACTTTTCAATGGCCATCTCAGTCTCCGGACTTGAAAACCCGTGGTTTGAATTGAAGAGGGTAGTTCATAAGCGCTGACGATTGATATCAAGGACCTGAAAGAATTCTGTATTAGAGGAATGGTCTGGGATCCCTCCCAAAGTCTTTAACGGATAAAACACTTTAGAAAAAGGCTGTGAGGTATTGAAAACAGTGGTGTCAATAATTTTGACCCCTACCTTTGAGAAAAAAAATATTTACTTAATATATATTTTTCAATTGCTTTCTGAGCAATTGTATTAATATAAAATGTAGCATACAATATAGCTCAGTATTTGAATTATTTTAGTCATTTTTGCTCATCTTTATCGAGTGTCACTGTATATCACATATGTCAGAGTCAAGGCCCGTGGGCCACATCCGGCCCGCAAGAAGGTTTTTTACGGCCCCTGGGATGATCTTGATTTATTATTAGAACCGGCCCGCAGCAAGCCGGCAGCCCGCAGATCTTTTACACGCACCAATACTACATTTCCCACAATGCAAAGGTGACGCACCGAGCAGTAGGCTGCTTCATTTCAATATTTATTGGCACAGCAGTCGTCAGCATCACAGTAAAATTAACTTTCAGATACCCATCAAAAATGGCAAAACGGAAGGTGGATACTGAGAACCGGGGGTTTCAAACAAGGTGGGAGTCGGAGTATATGTTCACGAAGGTAGCTGGAAAACCTGTGTGTCTTCTGTGTGGAGAAAGTGTGGCGGTACTGAAAGAGTATAATCTGAGACGACATTATGAAACGAAACACGCGGACAAAAACAAGAATATGGACATGGAACAAAGGCTACAAAAGGCAGAGGAATTAAAACGAGGCCTCAAATCTCGACAGGCTCTGTTCAAAAAAGCCAAATCACAAGGCCAGGCTGCTGTCAAGGCCAGTTTTATTTTGGCAGAAGAGATCGCTAAATCAGCCCGGCCATTTACGGAGGGGGATTTCATCAAAAACTGCATGATTAAAGTTTGTGACGAAGTTTGCCCAGAAAAAAGGCAACTCTTTTTAAATGTGAGTCTGAGCAGAAACACCATTGCCGAGAGAGTAGACCAGTTGTCCATCAATCTAAAAGAGCAGCTTGTGAAAAAGGGAAAAGATTTTATTGCATATTCCTTGGCTGTGGATGAGAGCACCGACATTTCTGACATTGCCCAGTTGTCAATTTTCATCCGCGGAGTGGACTCCAACCTAAGCGTGACAGAGGAGTTTTTGGCTTTACGTCCTATGCATGGCACAACTACGGGGCATGATTTGTATGAAGAGGTGTCAAGATGTGTAAATGAGATGGAGCTGCCTTGGGAAAAACTCGTGGGTTTGACAACCGACGGAGCACCTGCGATGTGTGGACACAGGAGCGGACTGGTGGCGAAGATACGGGAAAAGATGCAAGAGGAAAACGCGACAGGTGAGCTGACAGCTTATCATTGTATCATACACCAGGAAGCGTTGTGCGGTAAAGCCTTGAAAATGGAGCATGTAATGAGCATCATCACGCGCACAGTTAACTTTATCAGAGCCAAAGGTTTGAATCACCGCCAGTTCAAGGCATTTCTGACGGAGTTAGAAACGGAGCATGGTGATTTGCCTTATCACACAGAGGTGCGATGGCTAAGCCAGGGAAAGGTGCTTCAAAGATGTTTCGAGCTTCGTGAGGAGATTTGTCTGTTCTTGGACAGCAAAGGGAAAGACACAACACAACTCCGAGACGAAATGTTTCTGTGTGAAATGGCTTTTCTGTGTGACATTACGAGTCATCTGAATGCAATAAACTTGCAGCTGCAGGGTCGGGATCGTGTCATCTCTGATATGTACAGTACAGTGAAGGCATTTAAAACCAAACTGACTCTGTGGGAGACGCAGATGCGGAAAGAAAATTTGAGCCACTTTCCCAGCTGCCAGACCATGAAAGAGAAGCTCTCTACCAGTGCGTTCCCGAGCACACAGTTGGCTGATAAAATAGGTATGCTTGCCGCTGACTTTCGACGCCGATTTGCTGACTTTGAAGCACAAAAAAGCAGGTTGGAACTGCTCGGTAACCCATTTGCTGTTGACGTGGAAAGCTCACCACCAAACCTCCAAATGGAGTTGATTGACCTCCAATGCAATGATGCACTGAGGGCAAAATATGCGGCAGTGGGTGCTGCGGAGTTCGCCCGTTTCCTCCCCGGCACAATGCCCCAGCTGCGCATCCAGGCTGCTCAAACGTTGTCTATGTTTGGCAGCACATACCTGTGTGAACAACTGTTTTCTTTGATGAACCTGAACAAAACATCACACAGAAGTCGACTTACTGCTGAACACCTCCACTCAATTCTGAGGATTTCTTCAGCTCAGAGCCTTACCCCGAACATTGATGAACTTGTGGAAAAGATGGGACACCACCAAGTATCACCCTCAACCTCAAACAAGTGAACATTACTGTGCAATCACATATTTAGAGTTTTTACTCAGTTCAAGTTTAAAAGTTAAAATTTAATATTTGTTTTCACTGCATGTTACTTCTCCTTAAACAAAGTGTTGTTTTTGATTAATAGATTTTTGCACTTTATTTTTTTGTATTTCAATCCAATTATATTTTAAAAATATTTCAGTTGAGTGGATGATAGAAAATTGCTATTATTGTTTTTTCTTTGAAGTAAATTTAGCCCACTTTTGCTAAAATAGAAAATATAGTCTACTGATGGTGCCTTGAATACCGGTTTCTTTCATTTAATGTTCATGTTATGGGGATATTTATATAAAGGAAATTTGTCTTTTGTGTCTGTTGAAAATTAAAGATTACTGACAGAGCCATAAGAAAATATTGCTTTATTTATCTGATCATATTGTAATATATTTGTTAGGTTTTCAGTAGGTTCAATTAGGTTCACTAGACTATATGCGTCATTTAAACATTTTTCAATGAACATTCGAACAGTCCGGCCCTCGTCTTGTAGCTGATTTTTTTATTTGGCCCTCCGTCCATTTGACTTTGACACCCCTGCTGTATATGAAGGCTTACCAGTTTTCTGCATTCAGTTTCTTCATAGACCGCCACCGCCATAGCTGACCCACCTACTTGAGATAATACAAATCGACCTCAAATTCCATTCATGATCCTTCTCTCCAGCCATTAGCAAAAACATAAAATGTACATGTTTGTCAAATATTCAACTTTTTTAAATAGAAAAAGACCCTACACATTTACAACAGCTTTCATTAACGAGTCATACTATTTAGACTATAAAATGTCCATTGGAATGTGACTTGTTAGGATACTCAGAAAATAATATCAAAGTTTGGTGTTTCAAATATTTTGATGCCATAACTTCCCTCAGTGAATTGCTGGCATTGCAGTACAATCTGCTGAGAGCTGAGATCCTGTAATTATACTACTTCTGGTTACATCTAGGCCTGGGGAGAATCTCAACAGGATTACCTCGATTCCTCGCATCCTCTCCTCGCCTCTTTTTGAAAAATGTCAAAAGTACTCAAGGAGAGGAGGCGAGGAGATGAAACGTGGAAACAAATGCACTTGAATTAAATGAGATGGGTGGAATCCCAAAACACATATGTAAAGTGGTAAAAAATCTATTTATTCTAGTTGTGCAAGACATTTTATAGATAAAAGGACAAGTAGCGGTATCATTTTTAAATGTGTGCATGCTTTTCTATGCTGAGAAAACAGCTGAATCAAAGGTGGTGTGGCAGATTTGAAAACTCTTCAGCAGTATGGTCGGCCTACACCCGAGTATCCTCCACCAGAGGAGGCAATCAAATAGTAGAGAACTCCCCTGTTCACCTATTGGGCCGTCAACGTTTTCACCATCATTGCAAAGCCCTAGTTATTTTTTTGCTTTGACTAAGTCATTTCTGAAGATGATTTACTTCATGTGATCAGCGATTCATTTATGCAGGTCCCTCATTTTAAGGTCAACCCTGTTATGTGAACTGAACAATTTATTTAATATGGTGAAACTTTTCCTATTTAAATTTATATTTTTTAAGAAACATTGAACATCTAATTAGAGGTCAACCGATTATGATTTTTCAACGCCGAAACCGATTATTGAAGGACCAAAAAAAAACGATACCGATTATTGGAGGACCAAAAAAGGCGATACCGATAAAATCGGCCGATTCTTATTTATAATAATGACAATAACAATACTGAATGAAAACTTATTTTAACATAATACATAAATAAAATCAATTTAGCCTCAAATAAATAATGAAACATGTTCAATTTGGTTTAAATAATGCAAAAACAAGTGTGTGCCATGTAAGAAAGCTAACGTTTAAGTTCCTTGCTCAGAACATGAGAACATATGAAAGCTGGTGGTTCCTTTTAACATGAGTCTTCAATTTTCCCAGGTAAGAAGTTTTAGGTTGTAGTTATAGGAATTATTAGGACTCTCTCTCTATACCATTTGTATTTCATATACCTTTGACTATTGTATGTTTATATGGATGTTGGATGATATTGGATGGTTATAGGCACTTTAGTATTGCCAGTGTAACAGTATAGCTTCCGCCCCCCTCCTCGCCCCTACCTGGGCTTGAACCAGGAACACATCATCAACAGCCACCCTCGAAGCATCGTTACCCATCGCTCCACAAAAGCCAAGGCACTTGCAGAGTAAGGGGAACAACTACTTCAAGGTCTCAGAGCGAGTGACGTCACCAATTGAAACGCTATCAGCGCGCACCCCGCTAACTAGCAAGCCATTTCACATCGGTTACATCAGCCTAATCTCGGGAGTTGATAGGCTTGAAGTCATAAACAGCTCAATGCTTGAAGCACAGCGAAGAGCTGCTGGCAAACGTACAAAAGTGCTGTTTGAATGAATGCTTAAGAGCCTGCTGGTGCCTACCATCGCTCAATGAGACTGCTCTATCAAATCATAGACTTTATTATAACACACAGAAGTACGAGCCTTAGGTCATTAATATGGTCAAATCCAGAAATTATAATTTCGAAAACAAAACGTTTATTCTTTCAGTGAAATACGGAACCGTTCCGTATTTTATTTAACGGTGGCATCCATAAGTCTAAATATTCCTGTTACATTGCATAACCTTCAATGTTATGTCATAATTACGTAAAATTCTGGCAAAGTAGTTCGCAACGAGCCAGGTGGCCCAAACTGTTGCATTTTCCCTGACTCTGCGTGCAAATGCTTGCAAATGTATAAGAAATATATACATTAATAACAAACATTTAGACCCTTTGCCATGACACTTGAAATTTAGCTCAGGTGCATCCTTTTTCCATTGATCATCCTTGAGATGATGCTACAACTTGACTGGAATCCACCTGTGGAAGCCACTCCTCTGTAAAAGGCACATGACAGCCCGCTTGGAGTTTGCCAAAAAGCACCTAAAGGACTCTCAGACCATGAGAAACAAGATTCTCTGGTCTGATGAAACCATCATTGAACCATTTGACCTGAACGCCAAGCGTCACATCTGGAGGGAACCGAACACCATGCCTACAGTGAAGCATGGTGCTGGTAAAATACTGTTAGGTTCTTATTTTTCAGAGTAAATAACTCACGGACACTATAGAAACTTTAACCAATTTGAATCATTCCCCAAAAGGTTCTGTACAGCTGAAAACAGACAGCAAAAGATTTCAGACTTCAGTTTATATGCATCCTACTTAAGACACTCCCCTTTCTCTACAATCCTTACATTGTATGGCTCTACAGGAAGCTAATAAAGAGGGTAACAGGATTCCAAACATTTATTACACTTAAGTAGAGGTCAACCGATTAAATCGGAATGGCTGATTAATTAGGGCCGATTTCAAGTTTTCATAATCGGAAATCGGTCAAATGGGACACCGATTTGACCTTTTTTTAACACCTTTATTTAATCTCTATTTAACTAGGCAAGTCAGTTAGGAACACATTATTACTTTCAATGACGACCTAGTTAACTGCCTCGTTCAGGTGCAGAACGACAGATTTTCACCTTGTCAGCTCGGGGGATTCAATCTTGCAACCTTACAGTTAACTAGTCCAACGCTCTAACCACCTGCCTCTCTCTCGTTGCACTCCACAAGGAGACTGTCTGTTACGCGAATGCAGTAAGCCAAGGTAAGATGCTAGCTAGCATTAAACTGATCTTATAAAAAACTAGTTAACTAAACATGGTTGATGATATTACTAGATATTATCTAGCGGTGGAAGATATTAGTAGATATTAGACCGGTGGAAATCTGTCCTTTGGTCTGATGAGTCTAATGTTGAGATTTTTGGTTTCAACCGCTGTGTCTTTGTGAGAAGCAGAGTACGTGAACAGATGATCTCTGCATGTGTGGTTCCCACCGTGAAACATGGAGGTGTGATGGTGTGGGCGTGCTTTGCTGGTGACACTGTCTGTGATGTATTTAGAATTCAAGGCACACTTAACCAGCACAGCTACCACAGCATTCTGCAGCACTACGCCATCCCATCTGGTTTGCGCTTAGCGTGACTGTCATTTGTTTTTCAACAGGACAATGACCCAACACACCCCCAGGCTGTGTAAGGGCTATTTGAACAAGAAGGAGAGTGATGGTGCTACATCAGGTGACCTGGCCTCCACAAATCACCCAACCTCAACCCAATTGAGATGGTTTTGGATGAGTTGGACCAGATTGAAGGAAAAGCAGCCAACAAGTGCTCAGCATATGTGGGAACTCCTTCAAGACTGTTGGAAAAACATTCCTCATGAAGCTGGTTGAGAGAATGCAAGAGTGTGCAAAGCTGTCAAGGCAAAGGGTGGCTACATTGAAGAATCTCTAAAATATATTTAGATTTGTTTAACACTTTTTTGATTATTACATGTCTACATATGTAATAATTTGTCTTCACTATTATTCTACAATGTAGAAAATAGTACAAATAAAGAAACCCTTGAATGAGTAGGTGTGTCCAAACTTTTGACTGGTACTGTATATCTCCACATATCCCAAAAACAAATTATTAATTCTTTAAGCTCATGGAGGTAAGCAATCCCATTGAGGATTTCCAATCACCTCCAAAATACATTTGGCATCCACAAATGTATCTAAAAGTAAACAGATTTCCTGCTCAAAATCTTGAAATAGGTCTTTGTGTCTCACCCTGATCCGTTTCACCTGTCCTTGTGATTGTCTCCACCCCCTCCAGGTGTCCCTTGTTTTCCCCAGTGTATTTATCCCTGTGTTTCCTGTCTCTCTGTGCCAGTTCGTCTTGTATGTTTCCAAGTCAACCAGCATTTTTCCTGTTCTCCTGCTATTTGCATTCTTTCTCGTCCTCTCGGTTTTGACCCATGCCCGTTTCTGGACTTTGTACCCGCCTGCCTGACTATTCTGCCTCCTGTGTCTGCATTTGGGTCTTGCGTTGTTTTTTTTAACTGTTATTTGTAGCATAAATGTTTCCCAAAATGAAAGGCACAACATTCACATCTATAAGTAAAATCAACCATCTTCCAGAATGATCAGCCTTACTCTTGACTATTGCTGGACGCAGACATCTAACTCCCTTCATAGACTTTGAGAGCACTGGGTGGCCAACCATGGGTCCCTCCTGGCCATCGTCCTGACACATTGAAATTGTGGCAAATACACTCTCAAAGTAGAGTCATGCTCAGCCCGCATCAAGTAGTGATTGTAAACTGTAAAACTGCTTGTACATCCCCACGACTCATGGCAAAATTATGACCATCACACCAAGTACAGAATATGCCCCCAGCGCATTTGAAGAAGCAGCCCTGGCGGAAGAAGCAGCCCTGGCGTTCTGCAACGTGTTTACCACATTGTCCTGAATGCCTAGACTTGCCCATTTACACCTCTCAGGGGCCAAGCCCAAAAGCTGGAGGCAGCGTGTGTCTGGATGCCACAGCGTGTCCCCCGAGCCTGAGAGAGCAGGTTGGGTCTTATTGGCAGCTGCCATGGGATCCCAGAGAGGGACAACAGGAGGCTGAACCATGGTCGTCTCAGCCAGTATGGGGCAATCAGGAGCAGCTGGTGGTCCTTCACACTAACCCTGTCTAGTGTATTTGTGATCAGGGGAAATGGTGGGAATGCATAACGTGTAACTGTCGGCCAATCGTGAGGGAGGGCATCCAAACCCAGAGGGCCTGGAGGGTCCGACATCGAGAACCAGCTGGGACAATGAGTGTTCTCCTGAGATACAAACAGGTTCACCTGCACTCTCCCAAACCTTTCCCACAGCTGTAACACGACCTGAGGGTGTAGACTCCAGTCCCGCTCCAGCAGGCCATTTCTAGAAAGCATTCCGCTGCCCGGTTCAAAACCCCGGGGATGTGCTCTGCCCGCAATGACGTTAAGCAGGTCTGAGCCCACAGCAAGAGCTCCAGAGACTTACCTCGCAGAGGTGCTGATCTCAGTCCCCCCAGTAATTGATATACACCACTAGTGGTGTTGTCTGAGCTGACCAGGACATGTTTCCCCTTCAAGTAGGGCAGGAACTGTTGGAGTGCCAGTCAAACCACCCTGAGCTCAGGCACATTGATGCGCTTTCCACTCCATGGGGGGCTCCTGCCACCGCTCGCTGCCATGCTTCTCAACACTGTCCCCCAACCTGCTAGTGAGGCATCAGTGCACACATGCTCCCTGCGGTGGACTCTTTTCAGGCGTGAGAGTGCCATTTCAGAGTCCTCACACATGCATTAGTCACCGGTAACTGACGAAGTCTGTGTCGTCTCTGGTGTAGATGGTGAGAGTTGAACCATAGCTGGAGTGGCCTGAGGTGAGGAAGGCCCAGTGGAATCCACAGAGAAGCCAACGTGAGTATGCCGAGTAGCTTCTGGCACTCTAATACAGACACGGCTCATCCAAGCAGGAAACAGTCTAGGTAGGTCTGTATCTTCTCCAATCTCACCTGAGGGAGACGTGCTCTCAGAAAATGTGAATAAATCAACATCCCCTGGAAGACCACCATCTGTGAGGGAGTCAGGTTGTTCTTCACCCTATGTTTAGGGTGAGGCCCAGGTTTTGAATGTCATTCACAATTATCCTTGGGTCTGCTGTAGCTTGCTCTCTTGATTGAGCACACACCAGCCAGTCATCCAGGTAGGTCAGCACTAGAATACCCTGGGACGTGATAGGCGCTAGGACTACGTCCATGTACTTTGTGAATGTACGTGGCACCAGTGAGAGGCCGAACGGGAGGACTTTGAATTCGTAAGCCACAGAGGTACTTCCAATGATCTCGATGAACAGGAACGTGGAAGTACACATTCTTCAGGTCGAGCTCAAGACTGCCTGCAACACCTGCGCTGGTGAGAGCATCTTGAACTTGAGCGCCTTTAAACATTTGTTGAGGTCAGGATCATCTGAAAGTTGGAACTATGAAATACGTTGAGTACAACCCACTTCGCCATTCTAGTGGCTCTACCTTCCTGATTGGTCTTGCTCCTGAGCAAGGATGCAATCTCCAACCAGAGCGCCTCTTTCCTCACCCCATCTGCCACTCTAGGTGATGCAGATGCTCCTGTAGGTCGTCGGTATCAGAATTGGAGTTTGTAACCCCCCAGAACTGTGCCCAGAACCCAGAGAGAATCCTTGCCTCTCCCAGTTTGCCGTTTGGGCCAGGAAAAGATGGCAGAGGCCAAACGCCAGCACCTCAGGAGTACTGCCAGGGCCCATGCGTTTTAGCAGTGTGCCGCTGCTTGTAAGGGTGGTCACGACTAGAGGTTGACTGATTAAGCTCACTAGGGCAGGGGGCATTATTTTCACCTCCGGATGAAAAGCGTGCCCAAAGTAAACTGCCTGTTACTCAGGCCCAGAAGATAGGATATGCATATAATTGGTAGATTTGGATAGAAAACACTAAAGTTTCTAAAGCTGTTAAAATAATGTCTGTGGGTATAACAGAACTGATATGGCAGGCAGAAACCTGAGAAGAATCCATCCAGGAAGTGGGATTTTATTTATGTTTGTAGTTTTTCCATTGACTGCCTATACAGTATCCCATGACTTAGGACTCAAATTGCACTTCCTATGGCTTCCACTAGATGTCAACAGTCTTTAGAAATTGTTTCAGGCTTGTATTCTGAAAAATGAGGGAGTAAGACCACTGAGTAAGTGGATAGTGGAAAGTCCCCAGACCCGTTTTCTGAGCGCGACCGAGAGCGCATCTTTCTTGTTTTTCTTTTATATTGACAAAGCTATTGTCCGGTTGAAATATTATCGATTATTATGACTAAAAACAACCTGAGGATTGATTATAAACATCGTTTGACATGTTTCCACGAACTCTACGGATACTATTTGGATTTTTCGTCTGCCTGTTGTGACTGCCTTTGAGCCATTGGATAACTGAACAAAACAGAGGTTTTTGGATATAAAGAGGGACTTGATCGAACAAATGAACATTTATTGTGAAACTGGGAGTGCAACCATATGAAGATCAAAGTTAAGTGATTCATTTTATCACTATTTCTGACTTTTGTAACTCCAATACTTGGCTGGTAACTGTTTGTAAATGCTTTGTGTGCTGGGCGCTGTCCTCAGATAATAACATGGTATGCTTTCGCTGTAAAGCCTTTTTGAAATCTGACACCGCGGTTGGATTATCAAGAAGTTCATCTTTAAGCCGATGTATAACACTTGTATGTTTTATGAATTTGTATTATGAGTATTTCTGTTTTTGAATTTGGTGCTCTGCAATTTCACCGGATGTTGGCCAGGTAGGAGGGTAGCGTCCCACATACCCATAAGAAGTTAATCGGCATGGCCAATTTCAAGTTTTCATAAGAATTGGTAATTATTATGGCCGATTACATTGCACTTCGAGGAGACTGCGTGGCAGGCTGATCACCTGTCACGCGAGTGCAGCAAGGAGCCATGGTAAGTTGCTAACTAGCATTAAACTTATTTTATAAACAATCAACCTTAACATAATCACTAGTTAACTACACATAGCTGATGATATTACTAGTTTAACTATCCTGTCCTGCGTTGCATACAATTAATGTGGTGGCTGTTAATTCATCATCGAATCAGACTACTTCGCCAAACGGGTGATGATTTAACAAGCGCATTCGCGAAAAAAAGCACTGTCGGTGCACTAATGTATCAAACCATAAACATCAAATGGCTTCCTTAAAATCAATACACAAGTATATATTTTTAAACCTGCATATTTAAGAAATTCATGTTAGCAGGCAATATTAACTAGGGAAATTGTGTCACTTCTCGTGTTCTGTGCAAGCAGAGTCAGGATATATGCAGGAGTTTGGGCCGCCTGGCTCGTTGCGAACGGTTTCTTCCTAACAACGACCGTAATTAATTTGCCAGAATTGAACATAATTATGACATAACATTGAAGGTTGTGCAATGTAACAGCAATATTTAGACTTATGGATGCCACCCATTCAAGAAAATACGGAACGGTTCCGTATTTCACTGAAAGAATAAACGTTTTGTTTTCAAAATGATAGTGTCCAGATTTGACCATATTAATGACCTAAGGCTCGTATTTCTGTGTTTATTATAATTAAGTCTATTATTTCATATTTGATAGAGCAGTCTGACTGAGCAGTGGTAGGCAGCAACAGGTTCGTAAGCATTCATTCAAACAGCACTTTTTTCTGCATTTGCCAGCAGCTCTTCGCAATGCTTGAAGCACAGCGCTGTTAATGACTTCAAGCCTATCAACTCCCGAGATTAGGCTGGCAACACTATAGTGCCTATAAGAACATCCAATAGTCAAAAGGTGTATGAAATACAAATGGTATAAAGAGAAAGTCCTATAATAACTAAAACTTCTTACCTGGGAATATTGAAGACTCATGTTAAAAGGAACCACCAGCTTTCACATGTTCTCAGGTTATGAGCAAAAAATAAAACAATTTGCCGATTAATCTGTATCGCCTTTTTTTGGTCCTCCAATAAATCAGTATCGGCGTAGAAAAATTTAAAAATAAAATAAATTTTTTTTTAAAAAGTTGACACCTCCCATCCTGCCCCGTCTTCCTGCTCGTCCAAGGATCAGGGGTAGGGCGCACAGTTTCCAAGAACTGCGGCAAAGTCGATCTGTCTTTGCTCAGTTTTGTAGTCTGCTGTATGAGGTTGTTGACCCTTCACCCAATGGTGGAACCTGGCATGAAGGTGAGCTCCAAGAATGTTTTCTTATCTGGCGGAGGCAGTTTAGATTGTGCAGTCACCACTGAAGCCAAAGCCTTGCGGTTGGCACGTGCCATATCCATCTGGAGCATTGTGAGCAGCCTTGACACCTTTGTGGCCTCCTTAAGAAGCTCGTCATCACCACCTGGGAGGCTAGGGTTCAGCAGGGCGAGGTAGGATTGCAGCATCGTAGCCGCTTCTACGAGGCACGCCTTGATGGAGAGGGTCCCGGAAGTGCTTTGCAGCCGTTTATCACTTACTCTTTCAGGTCCTGGTTTGAGGCGAGGCACCATTCCAACGATCTCCTTGTCAAGGAGGATCATGGCAACCACCATGTCATCCATCACTGGATTGTGGTCTAGCCCCAAGGACTCTGCATCCATTAGGAGAGTCCACGGCCTGGTCTGGTTGTCACAACGGAAGCCCCCTTCCATCTTGCGCCAGTATTTGCGGAGAGCCAAAGCGAACTTGGGGCAGATGGGGATAAGGAGCTGCTCAGATGGTGCTTCTTCCAGCTTGATATCAAGGACGGTAGCCACCCTCACTAAAATTTCCAGTGTTGCTTACGTCACCGCCTGGGGTGCCTCTGTAGAGGCGCTCCCATCTACAGATGGCGCTGTGGACTGGGTCGATCCCTGATGTGCTCGGAACACTGGAGCACTGTCACCCAACTCCAACTCGTCTCCAGAGTGGAGAGAGAGGGCCTCGTTGCCGTCATCATCCCCCTGTAAAGCATCCCCTTCCTCCCGCAGGCTTTCCGCCTGATGTTTGAGGCAGATCAACTCCTTAGCCGTACTAAGTTTGGAGGGTGGGTCCCCAAAGCGGCCGAAAGGGGTGCTGCTGCGACGACGCATCAACCCAGAGGGGGGAATACGGTCATCAGATGGGAGGACTGTACTGTGGCCCTCATCCCCTTCAGGCGTGCTAAGCGCAGGCGGCGCAGGCCAAACAACTATTAGGTTCTCTAACCACTCTTGTGTGTGATCTAACCCAAGACAGGTAATGTAGGCAGAGTGTGCTTTAAGTTATTGAACTACACTCTAACATAGAGCTCTTACCAAGCGAATGCTCTCTGGAATGAGCTGAGAAAAGGTAGTGTGGCGGCAGCTATTTAAGGGGGTCAGCTGCAGCACTACCCAGAACACGGGACTAATCTGATATTCTTACTTGGAATGTATCCTGCTGAGCGAAAGGATACCACATTGGCGTGATCCAATATAGTGCTACATAACAGCACAGCAGACAATCACTCGTTGTTTCATGCCGTCTCCCTCTTGTTCAGGAAGCGCATAGAGTTTCAAATTCAATCTCCTCTGATTTCCTCCCTTTCTTGGGAGCGGGGGTGTTGGACACATAGTCCGGCTGCTCCACCAGATCAGGGCAAGTTGCATCAGAACGTGCATAACAGTGAATATTTTCTGTTAGCCTTAGCTAGCTAGTGGAGTAGCTTAGATGTTAAAACATTCCACTTCATGAAGGGTATCGTCAAAAGGCTATTTTTTCTTGCACTTTTAATTCAGTGCAACATCAGATTACCAATTTGGCCAGGTTTGTTCACAAAAAAAAATTGTTAAGCGGGAAAAATCAAACAAAGTTCATCAGGCACGGTATACTACGACCACAAGGAACAAAGAGACCGATATTTCACCAGATATATAAAATGTGAAGCATCCAGTTGGCATTTCCACTCACTAACACTGGGTGGTGAGGAAGTCCAGTGGCAGAAGATGTTGAGAGATGAATTTTAGCCAATGGTGGAAAAAGTACCCAATTGTCATACTTGAGCAAAGATAAATTAATAGAAAATGACTCAAGTAAATGTGAAGGTCACTTAAGTAAAAGTGTAACAGATTTGGTTTTAAATATACATAAGTATCAAAAGTACAGTGGGCAAAAAAGTATTTAGTCAGCCACCAATTGTGCAAGTTCTCCCACTTAAAAAAATTAGGCCTGTAATTCATCATAGGTACACTTCAACTATTACAAACAAAATGAGAAGAAAAATCCAGAAAATCACATTGTAGGATTTTTAATGAATGTATTTGCAAATTATGGTGGAAAATAAGTATTTGGTCACCTACAAACAAGCAAGAATTCTGGCTCTCACAGACCTGTAACTTCTTCTTTAACCTCTTGAACCTCTAGGGGCAGTATTTCATTTTTGGATGAAAAACGTTCCCGTTTTAAACAAGATATTTTGTCACAAAAAGATGCTTGACTATGCATATAATTGACAGCTTTGGAAAGAAAACACTGACATTTCCAAAACTGCAAAGATATTGTCTGCGAGTGCCACAGAACTAATGCTACAGGCGAAACCAAGATGAAATTTCATACAGGAAGTGAGCCAGATTTTGAATGCGCTGTGTTCCAATGTCTCCTTATACGGCTGTGAAAGCGCAAGGAATGAGCCTACACTTTCTGTCGTTTCCCCAAGGTGTCTGCAGCATTGTGACGTATTTGTAGGCATATCATTGGAAAATTGAACATAAGAGACTACATTTACCAGGTGTCCGCTCGGTGTCCTCCGTCGAAACTATTGCGTAATCTCCAGGCGCGTGCATTTTTCCATTTTGTTCAGAGGAGAAACAAAACTGCCACGAGTGATTTATCATCGAATAGATATGTGAAAAACACCTTGAGGATTGATTCTAAACAACGTTAGCCATGTTTCTGTCAATATTATGGAGTTAATTTGGAAAAAAGTTCGCCGTTGTAATGACTGAATTTTCGGGTTTTTTCTTAGCCAAACAAAACGGAGCAATTTCTCCTACACAAATAATATTTCTGGAAAAACTGAACATTTGCTATCTAACTGAGTCTCCTCATTGAAAACATCCAAAGTTCTTCAAAGGTAAATTATTTTATTTGAATGCTTTTCTTGTTTTTGTGATAATGTTGCCTGCTGAATGCTAGGCTTAATGCTATGCTAGCTATCAATACTCTTACACAAATGCTTGTGTAGCTATGGTTGAAAAGCATTTTTTGAAAATCTGAGATGACAGTGTTAACAAAAGGCTAAGCTTGTGAGCCAATATTTATTTCATTTCATTTGCGATTTTCATTAATAGTTAACGTTGCGTTATGGTAATGAGCTTGAGGCTATAATTACGCTCCCGGATAACAGGTTAAGACGCTCCTCTGTCCTCCACTCGTTACCTGTATTAATGCCACCTGTTTGAACTTGTTATCAGTATAAAAGACACGTCCACAACCTCAAACAGTCACACTCCAAACTCCACTATGGCCAAGACCAAAGAGCTGTCAAAGGACACCAGAAACAAAATTGTAGACCTGCACCAGGCTGGGAAGACTGAAGCTGCAATAGGTAAGCAGCTTGGTTTGAAGAAATCAACTGTGGGAGCAATTATTAGGAAATGGAAGACATACAAGACCACTGATAATCTCCCTCGATCTGGGGCTCCACGCAAGATCTCACCCCGTGGGGTCAAAATGATCACAAGAACGGTGAGCAAAAATCCCAGAACCACACAGGAGGACCTAGTGAATGACCTGCAGAGAGCTGGGACCAAAGTAACAAAGCCTACCATCAGCAAGGGCATTGAAGATGAAACATGGCTGGGTCTTTCAGCATGACAATGATCCCAAACACACCGCCCGGGCAACAAAGTAGTGGCTTCATAAGAAGCATTTCAAGGTCCTGGAGTGGCCTAGCCAGTCTCCAGATCTCAACCCCATAGATAATCTTTGGAGGGAGTTGAAAGTCTGTGTTGCCCAGCAACAGCCCCAAAACGTCACTGCTCTAGAGTAGATCTGCATGGAGGAATGGCCCAAAATACCAGCAACAGTGTGTGAAAACCTTGTGAAGACTTACAGAAAACATATGGTATAAAAAAAAAACAAGGGTATATAACAAAGTATTGAGATAAACTTTTGTTATGGTGGAAAATAAGTATTTGGTCAATAATTTGCAAATAAATTCATTAAAAATCGTACAATGTGATTTTCTGGATTTCTCTCATTTTGTCTGCCATAGTTGAAGTGACCTATGATAAATCACAGGCCTCTCATCTTTTTAAGTGGGAGAACTTGCACAATTGGTGGCTGACTAAATACTTTTTTGCCCCACTGTATAAATCACTTCACATTCCTTATATTAAGCAAACCACACTGCACAATTATATATTTTTTTTTTACAGAGCCAGGGGCACACGCCAACAATTTACAAATGAAGACATTCTGCTTTTGCTTCGATCACACCGACAATGTCGTTGCATTTTGGTACACCGGCATTACATTAATTTCCAATGAAAGCTGCTTTTGCCTTTCAGCATTGTGGATTGGATTTATCGAAAGTATGCGTCAAACTGTATGAGTAGACGGCTTGACAGAAATGGTAGCAGAAGTTGAATACATATTCAGATTATGCTGTGTAGTATTTCGCACAAAAACACTGTCGGTGTTTTCGAAACGTAATTTTCTCATCGATTAAAATTATCTCCACAGCTAGAATCTGTTACGAACAGATTGGTCTAAATGTAGCAGACTTTACCCGTTGACAAAGTCTCAAATTGTGTTGTTTAGGAGTGCAAGGGTGCATTGAACAAATTGTCTGTCGACATTTATAAAATAGTACCGGCATTTCCTGATTCCAACAGCCCACTCGGGACTTTATGGATCAGGTAATTAATCCGCATGAAATGGTTGGATGGAAACATTTACTACCTTTTCTTCTAGCTGTTTTTTAGCGACAATATATTTAGAATGGACACGGACTCTAGCAGGCAATTGTTGCCCTATAAGACAAACTTTCTAAACGTCGACAAAAAATGCTTTATCACTGGACAAGTCAATGGAAACAGTTACGGTTAACTATTTACACTTACCTTATTTCTGGTAATCACAAATAACGATGCAATACCCGCCGACAGGAAAAGTCAACTAATACGTTCGTTTGAAGTGTAAGGTGGAGAAAATTAAGTGTTGCCAACTCATTTCGAGTGTAACACGGAACCCAAACCGACTACGCGTGCGCTATCGTGCATACATTTATTTAGCCCCCCACACCAAACGTCATCACAACACGCAGGTTAAAATATCAAAACAAACTCTGAACCAATTACATTAATTTGGGGACAGGTCGAAAAGCATTAAACATGTATGGCAATTTAGCTAGTTAGCTTGCACTTGCTAGCTAACGTTAATTTGTCCTATTTAGCTAACTTGCTGTTGCTTGCTAATTTGTCCTGGGATATAAACATTAAACTGTTATTTTACCTGAAATGCACAAGGACCTTTACTCCGACAATTAATCCACACATAAACCGGCCAACCGAATCGTTTCTAGTCATCTCTCCTCCTTCCAGGCTTTTTCATCGTTTAATTTATATGGTGATCCCATCTAGAGGCAGGTTGATTTGTTGCTAATTGACGTTGCGATGTCATTGCGAGAACGTAATGAAGAATACAATGACGTTACTCAAATTGACTGGCCATCTTGGCAAAAAAATATTATTTGACATTTGTTCAGGTACAGACCCACTCTTTTCTGTACAATTTTGATTTATGTTGTAAGTTCTGTTCAAGATCAAACATTCGTGTCCAACTATATTCATTGGGTTTGGCTAGTCGAACCCGTACTACTGCTGCTGCAGTCAACCAACAATGATTTGCAATTTACTGTGCACAGCTGAGCGTCTGCTGCTGACGTCACTCACAACGCACTTTTGCAGCCAGGCCCGTGTTGTGACAGAGAATCTTTTTTTGTGTCATTTAGATGGAAAATGCGTGCATTTTAGCGTTTGAGTCACTTTTCAAAAGTTGCTAAAAATTCAAAATACATTTTTAAAACTAGGTCCATTTGTTGTCAGGTGCTGTTTGAAAAAATAGTTGCCAGGGTAGTCTGAAAAGTTGCTAAATCTAGCAACAAAATTGCTAAATTGGCATCACTGGGAGAAATACTGTAGGTACGTGCACTATGATACCAATATTTTAGAAAGGCGGGGTTTGAGTGGCTGGTATCTATTGACAACCCTAACAATCCATGCAAGAATCGAACAGCGTATTTTTCCTAAAAATCCAATCTTTATCCTTAAGTGAAAAATTACATTAAACAAACACCTCTCATCAACACAAATACACTTTACTTAACTGACTGAAAACTCAGATAAATATATTTGTATGGTCTCTGAATTCAGGAGAGCAGACCCTGCTTTAATTGCTCAGGTGGATCGGTCCTATCGCCTTGCCTCCCTGTCCATAGGCCTACAACCTTAAATCTCTGGACCTCAATCTGTGGGATGAATCTCAGTCCATAAGCAAGTTACTGTAATTAGCTCTCAATTTGTAGTTTTAGGTACAATCTGCAAGTTCAATGTCCTGTGACAAGTGTTAGCCTGACACTTTGGGGGGGACTGAGGGTAGTGAGGCGGTATGGGCATCTGCAGGTGTACCCGCCAAATAAGAGGGGGAACATGAGCACTCATTGGACTAGAATGGAATTGGCATACAGGTTATTATTTCTGTATGTGTGTGATTTGTTTCTGGTTGATTGGGTTTGTATTTCCTCTCATTGCCACAAGAGACAAATAACTTGGTGTTGCGCCTTTGAGGGGGTAGGACCAATGCATGCCAGTCCCTGGTACTACAAAAAGGTTGAGGAACACTGCTTTAAGGGGTTGTGAAGGGCTTGATGAGGCCGAGGTCCATGGCCTTGACCAGGCAGGTGCGTGCCACATCGATTACAATCTGCCTCTTGGGGTTGTCCATTGCTTTGCCAATCACTGTCAGGATCTCCAGGATCTCGCTCTCCATCAGCTTCTTGGCCAGCTCGTTGTCATCCGAGTTCAGCATGTTGTACACGATCACAAGGCCTCTGTGCTGAATCTGGGGCTGATCATGGAGAATCAGCCTCTGAAGGATCTCCATCCACTGCAGCGTCTGTGGAGAGAACCGAGAAAAGATTGATCAGTCAGTCAAATGATTACAAGCGCTTTACATTTGACAAGTGATGTGGATGAGGCCTCATAATTATGACACATATTGATTAGGTAATATATATTTTGTTCAAAATATTAGGAACACCTGCTCTTTCCATGACAGACTGACAAGATGAATGCTATGATCCCTTATTGATGTCACTTGTTAAATCCACTTCAATCAGTGTAGATGAAGGGGAGGAGACAGTTATTGATTATGTAATATATAACTATATTCACTGTTGTGATTCTACACTAATTCGGTAACATAGAACTGTAATTAGTATCAAGATGATTCAGTGTTGTGCTTGATTGGCACAGTTCAATTAAATTAGGAACTTTGCACAGGAACTGTCCTTGGGGTCACCCCAAAGTGAGTGGTGAATGCAACCAGACAGACGTACCACCAGGGTCATCTTGGTGCACAGCTTCTTCTGGGCAGCGGTGAGCATGGCCAGGCCCCCGGCTGCAGCTCTCTGGAGCTTTTCATTGTCCTCAACACACATCAGCACCAGCAGCTTCAGTCTATCATTCCCATCCTCCAGGTACCGATCCTGCACCTGGAATACACACACACACAATGATGACGTTACACTGGGTGACACGTTTATCACACACACAATGGCATGACATTGTTCCCAAAGAGTGATGGGGTTCCCTCTTACCTCTTTGCACGTCACCAGGTTGCACATGCACTCTGTGGCTGCCTGTCTGATATGGTCATGGTCTTCAAACATGTACTGCTCAATCTCAGGGAGAGCCTTCTCTTTCAGGATCTTCACCCTAGTGCCACAGAGGATGGGAAGAAAGAGTTAATGAATCAGGCAACCATCTCATCTCCTCCACTCAAAATGGTTTGGCAGCAACAGTGAAAAAATCTAAATGAACTCTGGAAAGTCCCCAGAGCATATATTAGCCCATGTTTAGTGCCATATGAATAAACACACTTATCCTCTCACACCTCAATATTACCTTATATTGATTGTTGAATTGTGTAATTAATCCAAAATAGTCTCTGGTGTTTTGTTGGGTTGTACATACATACTGTGGTGTGGTGTGGTTGGTAAACAAACAGACCCTCACCTCAGTTTGTCGTTGAGACCAGCCAAATTGGTGAGACTCAGAAGTGCCTCGTAGTTCTGCACCCCATCTCTTTCAGGGTGCAACAGGCTGACTAGAGGACGCACCACCTCATAGATCTGCCAGAGAGAGATGACAAGGCATTTTTTATTTAACCAGGTAGGCTAGTTGAGAACAAGTTCTCATTTACAACTGTGACCTGGCCAAGATAAAGCAAAGCAGTGTGACACAGACAACAACACTGAGTTACACGTGGAATAAACAATAAACAAGCCAATGACACAGTAGAAAAAAAGAAAGTCTATATACAGTGTGTGCAAAAGGCATGAGGAGGTAGGCAATAAATAGGCCATAGGAGCAAATAATTACAAATTAGCAGATTAACACTGGAGTGATAAATGAGTAGATGATGTGCAAGTAGAGATACTGGTGTGCAAAAGAGCAGAAAAGTAAATGCAAACAGTATGGGGATGAGGTAGGTAGATTGGGTGGGCTATTTACAGATGGACTATGTATAGCTGCAGCGATCGGTTAGCTGATGTTTAAAGTTGGTGAGGGGAAAAACAATCTCCAACTTCAGCGATTTTTGCAATTCGTTCCAGTCACTGGCAGCAGAGAACTGGAAGGAAAGGCGGCCAAACGAGGTGTTGGCTTTGGGGATGATCAGTGAGATATACCTGCTGGAACGTGTGCTACGGGTGTGTGTTGTTATCGTGACCAATGAACTGAGAAGGCGGAGCTTTACCTAGCATAGACTTATAGATGACCTGGAGCCAGTGGGTCTGGCGCCGAACATGTTGCGAGGGCCAGCTGACTAGAGCATACAGGTCGCAGTGGTGGGTGGTATAAGGTGATTTGGTAACAAAATGGATGGCACTGTGATAGACTGCATCCAGTTTGCTGAGTAGAGTATTGGAAGCTATTTTAAAGATGACATCGCCAAAGTCGAGGATCGGTAGGATAGTCAGTTTTACTAGGGTCAGTTTGGCGGCGTGAGTGAAGGAGGCTTTGTTGCGAAATAGAAAGCCGATTCTAGATTTGATTTTGGATTGGAGATGTTTAATATGAGTCTGGAAGGAGAGTTTACAGTCTAACCAGACACCTAGGTATTTATAGTTGTCCACATATTCTACGTCGGAACCGTCCAGGGTGGGGATGCTAGTCAGGCGGGCGGGTGCGGGCAACGGACGGTTGAAAAGCATGCATTTAGTTTTACTAGCGATTAAGAGCAGTTGGAGGCCACGGAAGGATTGTTGTATGTCATTGAAGCTCGTTTGGAGGTTAGTTAGCACAGTGTCCAAGGAAGGGCCAGAAGTATACAGAATGGTGTCGTCTTGGATTCGAAATGGTCAGTGATCTGTTTATTAACTTGGCTTTCGAAGACTTTAGATAGGCAGGGCATGATAGATATAGGTCTGTAACAGTTTGGGTCTAGGGTGTCACCCCCTTTGAAGAGGGGGATGACCGCGGCAGCTTTCCAATCTTTAGGGATCTCGGATGTTACGAAAGAGAGGTTGAACAGGCTGGTAATAGGCGTTGCAACAATGGCGGCGGATAGTTTTAGTAAGAGAGGGTCCAGATTGTCTAGCCCAGCTGATTTGTAAGGGTCCAGGTTTTGCAGCTCTTTCAGAACATCTGCTATCTGGATTTCTGTGAAGGAGAAGCTTGGGAGGCTTGGGTGAGTAGCTGCGGAGGGGGGGGGGGGGGGGGGGGGGGGGGGGGGAGCTGTTGGCCAGGGTTGGAGTAGCCAGGAGGAAGGCATGGCCAGCCGTTGAGAAATGCTTATTGAAATCTTCGATTATCATGGATTTATTGATGGTGACAGTATTACCTAGCCTCAGTGCAGTGGGCAGCTGGGAGGAGGTGCTCTTGTTCTCCATGGACTTTACCGTGTCCCAAAACTTTTGAGTTAGAGCTACAGGATGCACATTTCTGCTTGAAAAAGCTGGCCTTTGCTTTCCTGACTGACTGCGTGTATTGGTTCCTGACTTCCCTGAACAGTTGCATATCGCGGGGACCATTTGATGCTAATGCAGTCGGCCACAGGATGTTTTTGTGCTGTTCAAGGGCAGTCAGCTCTGGAGTGAACCAAGGGCTATATCTGTTCTTAGTTCTGCATTTTTTGAACGGGGCATGCTTATCTAAGATGGTGAGGAAATTACTTTTAAAGAATGACCAGGCATCCTCGACTGACGGGATGAGGTCAATATCCTTCCAGGATACCCGGGCCAGGTCGATTAGAAAGGCCTGCTCGCAGAAGTGTTTTAGGGAGCGTTTGACAGTGATGAGGGGTGGTCGTTTGACCGTGGACCCATAGTGGATACAGGCAATGAGGCAGTGATCGCTGAGATCCTGATTGAAAACAGAGGAGGTGTATTTGGAGGGCAAGTTGGTCAGGATAATGTCTATGGGGGTGCCCATGTTTACAGATTTAGGGTTGTACCTGGTGGGTTCCTTGATGATTTGTGTGAGATTGAGGGCATCTAGCTTAGATTGTAGGACTGCCGGGGTGTTACGCATATCCCAGTTTAGGTCACCTAACAGAACAAACTCTAAAGCTAGGCATGATGAGGGAGGGAGGGTAAAAGAGAGGAACCCGAAAGAGAGTGACATAGTAAGAAAGGATATGAAGGACAGAGAAAGAAGAATAAAGTTGAGTTGAAAAAGTATGAGTTTTACTGAATGCAAGACAACTAAAATACATACACGTAACAGGAAGTGGTCAGACAGGTTCTTACCCTCTCTCCAGGGAATGCGATCTCCGGGTTGGAGACAGCAGCGATCTTGGCCAGGGCATGTGCGGCCCTTACTTTCCCTATAGCTGATCCCTCCAGAGCCAGTGGGATCAGAGCCTGGTGATCACACAGCAAGAGATCAGAGGTTCAGACACAGACCCACACACACACTTCAACTTTTACTGTGACATTACAACATACTCTAGCCCAGGGGTCGGCAACCCTGTTCCTGAATGCTGCAGGTATTGCAGGATATTGTCCCAACTAGGCACCATGCCAGCCCAACTGAGCTAATTTATCAGTTCAGTGATTGACTAAATTCAACACACCTGATCTTCCAGCTTGGTTAAATCAAAAACATGAAGTGCCTGCTGCACTCCAGGACTGCCTACCCCTGCTCTAGCCTGCATTCGCCTATGGTTGGCCAGACACTACTTGACTGATCCATGCTCAAACCACAGTTTAGTTTTAACTATGACACCTCATAGTTGTTTTGAAAAGATAACGTTTTCTCTATAGAGTCAGAAAACTACTGGTTAAATAAAGGTAATAAATCAAATGTAAATTTAGACTGTGTTATAGATTATACTAGAATGGAAAATATTGTTATGTCTGTCACTCACCTTGCCCCCTCCATGGGCGCAAATAGTGCCACGGTCTTTGGGATCATCTGCCAAGGCAAGGAACACCCTGCAAATCAAAGCAAATACCAATTATTTCAATCTCATTTGTTCTGCAGTATTGCTAATTGCATGTACTGACTGGATAAATATGAGTATTTTATTAGGATCCCCATTATCTGTTGCTGAAGCAGCAGCTACTCTTCCTGGGGTGCACACAAAACATGGCATAATACAGAACATTAATAGACAAGAACAGCTCAAGGACGGAACTACACACATTTAAAATAAGAACAATAGAACCAAAAAAAGTCCTGCTGACACAACACAGAGAAACAGAGAGACCCATTACTCTAGGCCTACATACAAATACATGAATTATTACATTTCCAATCTCATATATTCCATTCACATTCAGTAGCATCTATCAGTTACACGCATACATACATCAGTACATATGCATATACACTGAGTATACAAAACATAAAGAATACCTGCTCTTTCCATGACATAGACTGACCAGGTGAATCCAGGTGAAAACTATGATCCCTTATTGATGTCACTTGTTAAATCCCCTTCAATCAGTGTAGATGAAGGAGAGGAGACGGGTTAAAGAACGATTTTTAAGCCTTGAGACAATTGAGACATGGATTGTGTATGTGTGCCATCCGGAGGGAGAATGGGCAAGACAAATCATTTAAGTGCCTTGAACTGGGTATGGTAGTAGGTGCCAGGCGCACCAGTTTGTGTCAAGAACTGCAACGCTGCTGGGTTTTTCACACTCAACAGTTTCCTGTGTGTATCAAGAATGGTCCACCACCAAAGGACATCCAGCCAACTTGACACAACTGTGGGAAGCATTGGAGTGAACATGGGCCAGCATCCCTGTGAAACGCTTTGAGGCTATTCTGAGGGCAAAAGGAGATGCAACTCAATATTAGGAAGTTGTTCCTAATGTTTGGTATACTCAGTTTATGAGAATGTCTGTGACATAGCTAAATCCTCGAGCCTAGTACAGTTCCAGGTTGCTCACCTTGCCAGCATCTCTTTGGTCTGGTCAGTCAGGAGAACGTTGTCAGCTTTCACCATGACAGTGAGAGCTGAGATGACCCCTCCCTTTAGCATCCTCTTCACTCTCTTCTGGATGAAATCTTTCTTGTCCTAAGGGCAGAGAAGTGTGTGTATTGTCAGCACCTCCCTCAGATAATATACAGTACCTAGGGCCTCACAATAAAATATATAACTTTTCTTACAGTAGAGAGCAGCATAGTCACATTTATATATACTTTATGCTAGTTAAGTTAACAGTGCTTATTCTGTCCTGACATAAGGATGACTTGTTGTACAGTTCTGCCCACCAGACAGACAGAGGGAGGCCTGTGTCTTTCTCTTATCTTACCTTGGGGTGCTGCTCAGGGACGTGCTGCTTGGAGAACTTGGCCAGCTGAACCAGCTCAGGCATGATGTCTTTCTTCTCATAGCTGTTGGTGCAGTTGACCAGGGTACAGGCCACAGCATACAGGATGGTCTTATCTTTAGACTGTGTCACAGGGAAACAGGGAATAGTGAAGTTTAATCCTCTCCTCCAGGTCGCATAGGTAATGCCACTATGCTCATGTTATGTGCTATGAGTGGTGTCTATCCTCTGTCTTCAATAATACAGTACCTACCTTGGCCAGGTCAAACATGGCTTTCATGGCAGGATCGTCCTCAACAAAGTCATCTTTTACATCAGCGTCTTGGGTTAAGTAGGCCAAACCTTCTATTGCCCACTTCCTGGTCCTCGTGTCCATGGCAGAGTTACACAACCACCTGACACACACAGGAAGAGTGTTAACAGGGAACAGGGCTAACAGGAAATGGTCCGCCATCTTGGGATTATGATCATGGGAAGCTATTTCAAAATCACTCTGAGGGAATATAATGAACATAAGGTTACAGCTCAATCTATTACTCCTGATATTGTTAGTCCATAATACTTTTGAAAAAGAGCCTGTGATGGACTGTCTATCTATTAATACTTCAATGAGCATTAACACCAAAAAGTTACACAACAGCTACAGTTGTATGTGAACCCTTTGGAATTACCTGGATTTCTGCATGAATTGGTCATAAAATTTGATCTGATCTTCATCTAAGTCACAACAATAGAGAAACACAGGGTGCTTAAATTAATAACACACAAGTTATTGTATTTTTTTTGTCTATATTGAATACATAATTGAAACATTCACAGTGTAGGTTGGAAAAATTATGTGAACCCCTAGGCTAATGACTTCTCCAAAAGCTAATTGGAGTCAGGAGTCAGCTAACCTGGAGTCCAATCAATGAGACGAGATTGGAGATGGTTAGAGCTGCCCTTCCCTATAAAAAACACTCACAACAGTTTAGTTTGCTATTCAGAAGAAGCATTGCCTGATGTGAACCATGCCTCGAACAAAAGAGATCGCAGAAGACTTAATAAGATTAAGAATTGTTGACTTGCATAAAGCTGGAAAGGGTTACAAAACTATCTCTAAAAGCCTTGATGTTCATCAGTCCACAGTAAGACAAATTGTCTATAAATGGAAAACATTCAGCACTGTTGCTATTCTCCCTAGGAGTGGCTGACCTGCAAAGATGACTGCAAGAGCACAGCGCAGAATGATCAATGAGGTTAAGAAGAATCCTAGAGTGTCAGTTAAAGATTTACAGAAATCTCTGGGATATGCTAACATCTCTGACGGGTCTACGATACGTAAAACACTAAACAAGAACGGTGTTCATGGGAAGACACCACGGAAGAAGCCACTGCTGTCCAAAAAAACATTCCTGCATGTCTGAAGTTCGCAAAAGAGCACCTGTATGTTCCACAACGCTACTGGCAAACTATTCTGTCGACAGATTAAACTAAAGTTGAGTTGTTTGGAAGGAACACACAACACTATGTGTGGAGAAAAAAAAGGCACAGCACACCAACATCAACCTCATCCCAACTGTAAAGTATGGTGGAGTGAGCATCATGGTTTGGGGCTGCTTTGCTGCCTCAGGGCCTTGACAGCTTGCTATCAATGCCGGAAAAATAAATTCACAAGTTTATCAAGACATTTTGCAGGAGAATGTTAGGCTATCTGCCCGCCAATTGAAGCTCAACAGAAGTTGAGTGATGCAACAAGACGACAACCTAACACACCGAAGTAAATCAACAACAGAATGGCTTCAACAGAAAATTTGCAGTCTGGAGTAGAGGTCGACCGATTAATCGGGATGGCCGATTTCAAGTTTTCATACCAATCGGTATTGGCCGATTTTATTATTTAAATGTTGTATTTTTTAAAACACCTTTATTTAACTAGGCAAGTCGGTTAAAAACACATTCTTATTTTCAATGACGGCCTAGGAACGATGGGTTAACTGCCTTGTTCAGGGGCAGAACGACAGATTTTTACCTGGTCAGCTCGGGGATTCGTTTTTGCAACCTTCTGGTTACTAGTCCAACACTCTAACCACCTGCCTTACATTGCACTCCACGAGGAGCAGGCTGACTACCTGTTACGCGAAGGCAGCAAGAAGCCAAGGTAAGTTGCTAGCTAGCATTAAATGTATCTTATAACAAACAATCAACCTTAACATAATCACTAGTTAACTACACATGGTTGCACCAATGTACCTATCCATAAACATCAATGCCTTTCTTTAAAATTAATAGACAAGTATATATTTTTAAACCTGCATATTTAGTTAATATTGCCTGCTAACATGAATTTATTATAACATGGGAAATTGTGTCACTTCTCTTGCGTTCCGTGCAAGCAGTCAGGGTATATGCAGCAGTTTTTTGGGCCGCCTGGCTCATTGCGAACTGTGTGAAGTACATTTATTCCTAACAAAGACCGTAATTAATTTGCCAGAATTGTACATAATAATGACATAACATTGAAGATTGTACAATGTAACAGCAAAATTTAGGAATGCCATCCGTTAGATAAAATACGGAACGGTTCCGTAATTCACTGAAAGAATAAACATTTTGTTTTCGAAATGATAGTTTCCGTATTCGACCATATTAATGACCAAAGGCTCTTATTTCTGTGTTATTATGTTATAATTAAGTCTATGATTTGATAGAGCAGTCTGACTGAGCGGTGGTAGGCAGCAGCAGTCTCGTAAGCATTCATTCAAACAGCACTTTTGTGCGTTTGCCAGCAGCTCGCTGTTTGACTTCAAGCCTATCAACTCTCAAGATTAGGCTGGTGTAACCGATGTGAAATGGCTAGCTAGTTAGCGTGTTGCACGCTAATAGTGTTTCAAACGTCACTCGCTCTGAGACTTGGAGTAGTTCCCCTTGCTCTGCAAGGGCCGCGGCTTTGGTATAGAGAGATATAGTCCTATAATAACTACAACCTAAAACTTCTTACCTGGGAATATTGAAGACTCATGTTAAAAGGAACCACCAGCTTTCATATGTTCTCATGTTCTGAGCAAGGAACTTAAACGTTAGCTTTTTTACATGGCACATATTGCACTTTTACTTTCTTATCCAACACTGTTTTTGCATTATTTAAACCAAATTGAACATGTTTCATTATTTATTTGAGGCTAAATTTATTTTATTGATCTATTATATTAAGTTAAAATAAGTGTTCATTCAGTATTGTTGTAATTGTCATTATTACAAATACATTTTTAAAAACCGGCCGATTTTAATTGGTATCGGCTTTTTTTGGTCTTCCAATAATCGGTATCGGCTTTTTTTGGTCCTCCAATCGGTATCTGTTGAAAAATCATAATCGGTTGACCTCTAGTCTGGTGTTGTCACGCCCTGACCATAGTTTACTTTGTATTTTCTATGTTTTGATTGGTCAGGGTGTGATCTGAGTGGGTATTCTATGTTTCATGTCTTGTTTGTCTATTTCTATGTTCAGCCTGATATGGTTCTCAGTCAGAGGCAGGTGTTCGTCATTGTCTCTGATTGGGAACCATATTTAGGTAGCCTGGGTTTCACTGTGTGTTTGTGGGTGATTGTTCCTGTCTATGTGTTTTTCACCAGATAGGCTGTTTAGGTTTTCGTTACGTTCGTTACGTTTTGTTTTGTAGTATTGTATTGGAGATTCGTGTTTCGTATTATTAATAAACATGGATCGTAAACCACACGCTGCATTTTGGTCCGATCCTTGTTCTACCTCTTCATCAGAAGAGGAGATAGAAGAAAGCCGTTACAGAATCACCCACCACAAATGGACCAAGCAGCGTGTCAACAGGCAGGAACAGCCCAAAGTGGAGTACAGTATGGACTATACTTCTTGGGAGGAGATAGACAGGTGGGCGGTCGACCCAGGGAGAGTGCCGGAGCCCGCCTGGGATTCGATGGAGCAGTGCGCGGAAGGATATAGGAGAATGGAGTTTGCGAAGCAAGCAAGGCGGCGCGGACGGAGGCCCCAGAGTCAGCCCCAAAAATTTCTTGGGGGGGGGCTCAGGGAGAGTGTGGCAGAGTCAGGAGCCAGACCTGAGCCAACTCTCCCTGTTTATCGTGAGGAGCCAAGGAGGAGACCAGAACCAGAGCCGGTGTTGGAGGTGAGCGAAACAGAGACTGTGAAGGAGTTAATGGGGAAATTGGAGGAGAGAGAAATGAGGGAGTTGCTGTGTTGGTGTTTTAAACATGGAATTCGCCCGACGGAGCGTGTCGGGGATTTGATGGCACCTGGGTCAGCGCTCCATACTCGTCCTGAGGTGCGTGTTAGTCGGCTGGTGGAGATGGTGCCAGTCTCACGTACCAGGCCTCCTGTGCACCTCCCTAGCCTTGCATGTCCTGTGCCAGCACCGCTCTCAAGATCTCCAGTACGCCTTCACGGTCTAACCCATCCTGTGCCACCTCCACACCCCAGCCCTCCGGTAGCAGCTCCCCGCACCAGGCTTCCCGTGCGTGTCCTTGGCCCAGTACCACCAGTGCCAGCACCACGCATCAGGCCTACAGTGCGCCTCGCCTGTCCAGCGCTGTCGGAGCCCTCCTCCTCTCCAGCGCTGTCGGAGTCTCCCGCCTGTTTAGCGCTGTTAGAGCATTCCTTCTCTACAGCGCTGCCGGAGTCTCCCGCCTGTTCAGAACTGCCAGTTAGCATAGAGCTGCCAGTTAGCATAGAGCTGCCAGTTAGCATAGAGCTGCCAGTTAGCATAGAGCTGCCAGTTAGCTTAGAGCTGCCAGTCTGCAAGGAGCTGCCAGTCTGCAAGGAGCTGCCAGTCTGCAAGGAGCTGCCAGTCTGCATGGAGCTGCCAGTCTGCATAGAGCTGCCAGTCTGCATGGAGCTGCCAGTCTGCAAGGAGCCGCCAGAGCTGCCTGTCTGCAGGATGCCGCCAAAGCTGCCAGTCTGCAAGGAGCCGCCAGAGCTGCCAGTCTGCAAGGAGCCGCCAGAGCTGCCAGTCTGCAAGGAGCCGCCAGAGCTGCCAGTCAGCATGGAGCAGCCAGGGCCGCCAGTCAGCATGGAGCAGCCAGGGCCGCCAGTCAGCATGGAGCAGCCAGGGCCGCCAGTCAGCATGGAGCAGCCAGTCAGCATGGAGCAGCCAGTCAGCATGGAGCAGCCAGAGCTGCCAGTCAGCATGGAGCAGCCAGAGCTGCCAGTCAGCGTGGAGCAGCCAGTCAGCATGGAGCAGCCAGAGCTACCAGTCATCATGGAGCAGCCAGTCAGCATGGAGCAGCCAGAGCTGCCAGTCGTCCAGACTCTTCCAGATCTGCCAGTCGTCCAGACTCTTCCAGATCTGCCAGTCGTCCAGACTCTTCCAGATCTGCCAGTCGTCCAGACTCTTCCAGATCTGCCAGTCGACCAGACTCTTCCAGATCTGCCAGTCGACCAGACTCTTCCAGATCTGCCAGTCGACCAGACTCTTCCAGATCTGCCAGTCGACCAGACTCTTCCAGATCTGCCAGTCGTCCAGACTCTTCCAGATCTGCCAGTCGTCCAGACTCTTCCAGATCTGCCAGTCGACCAGACTCTTCCAGATCTGCCAGTCGACCAGACTCTTCCAGATCTGCCAGTCGACCAGATTCTCCTAGATCCGCCAGTCGACCAGATTCTCCCAGATCCGCCAGTCGACCAGATTCTCCCAGATCCGCCAGTCGACCAGATTCTCCCAGATCCGCCAGTCGACCAGATTCTCCCAGATCCGCCAGTCGACCAGATTCTCCCAGATCCGCCAGTCGACCAGATTCTCCCAGATCTGCTAGTTGACCAGGATCTGCTGAAACCGCCAGCCAGCCAGGTTCTGGTAGTTTCTACTACCTGCCTGGGCTTCCTCTCAGTGCTGAGCTTCTTCTCAGTGCTGAGCTTCCTCTCAGTGCTGAGCTACCTATCTGTCCCGAGTTACCTCTGTCCCGAGCTGTCCCTCTGTCCCATGTTATCATTGTGGTGGGTAACCTATTTAGGGACGTTTAGGAGGGGGATTAAAACTGTCATGGAGTGGGGTCCACGTCCAGCGCCAGAGCCGCCACCGCGGACAGATGCCCACCCAGACCCTCCCCTATAGGTTCAGGTTTTGCGGCCGGAGTCCGCACCTTGGGGGGGGGGTACTGTCACGCCCTGACCATAGTTTACTTTGTATTTTCTATGTTTTGATTGGTCAGGGTGTGATCTGAGTGGGTATTCTATGTTTCATGTCTTGTTTGTCTATTTCTATGTTCAGACTGATATGGTTCTCAGTCAGAGGCAGGTGTTCGTCATTGTCTCTGATTGGGAACCATATTTAGGTAGCCTGGGTTTCACTGTGTGTTTGTGGGTGATTGTTCCTGTCTATGTGTTTTTCACCAGATAGGCTGTTTAGGTTTTCGTTACGTTCGTTACGTTTTGTTTTGTAGTATTGTATTGGAGATTCGTGTTTCGTATTATTAATAAACATGGATCGTAAACCACACGCTGCATTTTGGTCCGATCCTTGTTCTACCTCTTCATCAGAAGAGGAGATAGAAGAAAGCCGTTACAGGTGTAGCCCAGTCAGTCCTGAACTCAACCCGATTGAGATGCTGTGGCATGACCTCAAGACAGCGGTTCACACCAGACATCCCAAGAATATTGCTGAACTGAAACAGTTTCTTTTTAAAGAGGAATGGTCCAAAATTCCTCCTGACCGTTGTGCAGGTCTGATCCACAACTACAGAAAAAGTTTGGTTGAGGTTATTGCTGCCAAAGGAGGGTCAACCAGTTATTAAATCCAAGGGTTCACATACTTTTTCCACCCTACACTGTGAATGTTTACAGTGTTAATAAAATACATAATTGTTTGTGTTATTAGTTTAAGCAGACTGTTTGTCTAATGTTGTGACTTAGATGACATTTTATGACCAATTTATGCAGAAATCCAGGTAATTCCAAAGGGTTCATTTACTTTTTCTTGCCACTGTACATAATCAGAGCCACAAAACCACTTACTTCCTACACTGCTTGGCCAGTTTCTCAGTGGAGCCTTCAGCAAACTGCCTCATACTATAGTCATCTCCACCTGCTGAGCCTAGCTTACACAGACCCTGGGGAAAGGGACCCACACACACAATATTGAGTTCATGAACTTGTAAGGTTGGATAAATCTGAAGAGTCCCTGTAATGCTTTCAAACATGAACTATCAATGAACCCCTAAAAAATAAAAATGTCCATTCTATTCCATCTTTCCATAGTATGGAAATCTAAAGCTCGCTCACCACCAGCGCACGGATTTTGATCTTATCGTTCTTCGTCTTCTTGTAGATGTCTTTGAGCAGTGACACACCGTTGGTGATGATGAAGGAGGCGCGGCTCATCTTGGTCGAGGAGTGGATCAGTGCTTCCACTGCGACCATCTGGTCCACCTCACGCTCGGAGCCGCACAGCGCCACCATCATCTCCATGATGCCCTGGCGACCCACCAGCTGGTTGCCCACCTCGAAGGGGCCCTGCAGCAGGCCTGACAGAGCATTGATGGCATGGATGTTCCTGTCCATGTCGTTGGGGTCAAACTTGCCTCTGTGGAACGGGACATGGTCAGGTGGAGCGGGGTTAAGGAATAGATGAGGGAGGAGGTCAGGGATAAATGTTAGTCTGTTAATTTAGTACTTATCCCCACCACCAACTCTATGGTGCTGTTAGATACTTCCCCTGGTGTAACATTACTCATGATGTATGCATGCATCACATATCGCTTAATGTCTGTATGATGTTATTGTAATTAGATATGGTACTTGTACGTTGCTGTTATGTTACTAATTTGTAACTCACTTGATGTACTCGTCACAGACTTCCCTGTAGTTGTCTCTCTCGGGGTCGCAGCGCAGGTCGTCCCAGAGCTTGTCGAGGAGCACGCTGGCGATGAGCTGAGTGTTCTCTGTCATGGGCAGCTGGTCTGGGAGGTCAGGTATCTGGCCACACACCTTCAGGATCTTCTTCAGACCTGGGGGGGGGGGGGGGGGGGGTTCACAAAGCAAGATGAATGGCAACTTTCCTACATTAAGTTGTTACTCTCAGTACTACATATTTATTTTTTTCAATACAAACCATAAAATAATGTTTCTCAAGAACAAGACATAAACCCACAACTGACATAAACAGAGAATAACTATTTCACAGGCCTACTTAGTGTCACAAATCATGGTCAAAGCTACAGTAACCCACTCACCGTGGTCGATCGTAAAGAGGCTCTTGGAGTGGTCAGGGTCTTTCTTGTCCTTGCGAGGCACGTTTCTGGTCAGAAGGTTCAGGGCCTGGTCTCTGCCATGTCCTGAAACCTTCTTGCTGGCAACCATCTCCAGCAGGGCCATCAGGATGCTCTTCAAGTCCTTGCTTGCATCTGCAGGGGAGCATAGAAAGTGTCAGACCCGTTTTATAAAACACAAACAAGATTAGAATGACGAGACCTTCAAAATCAGTTTATATAGCTGATGATGCTATTCAGAGGCATTTCAAGTTTGGTAAAAAGCATTACATAAATGTATATACATTTAGGGCTTTTGAGTGAAACTGCTTAGGAAATCAGGAATGTGAGTGGATGTCTCACCCAAAACCAGGGCTTCCTCCTTCCCATAAAACCTCCGGTCTCCTCCAGTGAGGGAGTCATTGATGCACTGGAACAGGTCACAGGTTGCCAAGGCAATGTCCTCGTTGTCGACGGCCATGATGCTGCACAACTTGTCTATGCCCACCAGGTGGATAATGGCCATGGCCTGTTCAGAGACAAACATACAGGTCAACTGAGTGTCCAAAAGGGAACTATTGCTAGACATTACAATAGCAACTTTGAAAATGATCCATATCTGGCTGGAAGGACCAGGAGTTGTGAGGATCAGAAGTACTTGAGGTTTGGCTCCCCATTTATCCCCTTCTCACAGAACCTATAATGCACCTCTCTGTCTTCCCTGCCCCTCACCCGAGCTTTGTGTCCAGTGCACATTCCAGCAAAGGTGCGGATAGCGGCCAGGACCATCTCTACTTTTCCGGTCTCAAGCAAATCCAGTAGCAGAGGCACTCCATTGTTCTGGAAGATTCTCTCTGCGCCAGCTTCTTCTCTGGCCAGAACCACCAGGTTGTTAGCAGCCTACATGGGAAGAAAATATTATTCATATTGCCATTAAAGTTACACACATTGCATTTGATATCAGACTTTAAAAATATTAAAGACCACAGCATCATGCTTAGTACAGTTGAATCAATGGAACTGATCTCTACTATGGTGTCATACAAACCATTTCCTTCTTGTCCTTGTCCATCTCCTCATCAAGCAGAATGTCAAACATGTTCTGAACCCGTGAGTCTGTGGAGAAGGTTGTCTTCAGCTGTAGACAGAGAGCGAGAGAGAAGTATCAGATGTGTTTTTTATGTCTAGTTCATAAGTCAATAAAATATTATAATCACATAGTCATCTGTAAGTAAACCAATGGATTGTGTCTAAACTGTCCCAGAGGGTAGCAGACCTTGGCTTGGATCTCAGCCCCCAGCCTCCTGAGGGTCTCCAGGAAGGTCTTGTTTTTGGGCTCGATGGTGGAACACCTCTGGACATCTTTAAAGGCCATGTCCAGCTTGCCCAGCTTCTCCAGAGCCTGGCAGCGCCGGAACAGGGCTTTGACGTCTGCTGCATCCACGTCAATGGCTGTCGGAGAGCAGAGAAGTATACAAGTGTCTGGGTTGAAGTGAAAATATCACTGTGGCATGAGCATAATACATTATTTGTCATGTTATGTGACTGAGTGAGCAAAAACCATAACTGGCTGTGTTTTGATTCTTGTTTACGTACTAAACATTTGGTAGACTGTACCGTACCTTTGGAGGCATCGGAGGCTGCATTGGTGTAGCTTTCCTGAGAAGAAAAAAGAGTTCAAAAACATCAGAAGATCAGGAAATCACACCCAAGGATAATTATGAATAATTATAAATCTATTCAAATTTTGCTTGATGAAGGCTTGTGGTTTAGGTGAGGTGTTTACCTTTTTCAGAAAACAGGCTGATCTGTTCCTGTAGACAACGGCGAGAACCTTTTTGTCCGTGCACAACTTGATGGCTTTAGTGTAACACTCAATGGCCTTGTCGACCTCACCGGCTTGGAAATGCTTGTTCCCCTCATCTTTGAACTGGATTGGATCTGCCATCTCACCCATCTGGTAAGGAGAGGAGAAGTTGTAGCTCAAAATCCTAAATATCTTGGTTAGAATTCAGTTGGATTTTTTTTACTTCAGGTTTCGGGGTCACTGGTACTTACAAAGTAAACAGCACATGTTTCTGGAATATTCCATTACTCTTCTAACACTATACATTGAACATGTACAGTGGCTATATATACTTAATAACACATTAATGAACTTTAGAACAGATTGCAGCCCACTCTAAATCTGGAAGAATAATAATGTTACCAAATATAACCCTGTTTCTGGTAGATTGTTTAACTTTACAACCACTTAAAGGAAACAAGTCAAGAATAATGCCAGCTAAAACATGATCATTTTGACAAGGTTTCCATTCATTGTGAATTAAACATATTAACAGCATGACTCAAACTTTAAGTCAGCATGAGCGATGTACCACATTTCCTAAAAATGACAAACAAATGACAGAAAATATAACATTCTATGAAAAACGGTTACTCTTCTTACCATTTTCACTATAATGTCTCCTTCTGACCCGAGTCCCCTTTAGCAAATGGCCCTGCACATGTAATCTCTAACTTGAAATGGCCTCCCCTCATGCCTTATTTGGGCATCATTCTGCACCCCAGTGGGGGCCTTACCACTGATACAACCATCCTAATGGACAGACAGCTTCCTGCCACTCCTGATAGAAAATCACCATGCCCCTCTCCCCTGGCCTGAGAGCCCCTGGCAGGCAAGCATGTCACTCAAGACCTTGTACACTCAAGACATGTGTTCCTTAGAGCCATACGGTACCTTTAGGATTGTGTGATTGTGTCGTCTCCTCTCTTCTCTTCTCTTCCCTTGCTTGGGTTGTCTAGTGTTGAGCTTCACTGCCTGATTGTTGCGCTGTCAACTTTTTTTGTAGTAATGCAACTCCCCCTCCGTCACAATTTATATTTATACTGAATCTCAATGAGGTGGACCAGAACCAAGGTGGATATATTTTAAATAAGGGATGGGGGTCTACTCTCCACAGAACAGACACTTGCTGGGAGAACTCTACACTGAATTCCCACATTTAGCATTGGTTTGGGTTTGTTACAATGTCTCATTGCTTTTATGACAACATTCCAATGGAGAATCTTTAGAATAACTGCATAGTAGTTCCTCTTTTTGTTCTCTATTTGTACATAATGACATAGGTAACCCCCTTGAATCATGGCCTGTTCCTGATATGGTCTATTTAAGGAATAGGTTCGATGACAGCTGAGAATTTACCAGCAAATGCATCTACAGCTCTAGTGAAGCGTGGGGCAGATTGGGTGGAGTGGGGGGTATGGCAGCCACTGACAGCTGTAGGAACACACAGAATGGCCTGGCAGCTTCTAGAAAGAGAACTCTCTCGTGTGTGTGAGAGAGGTATTTTCTACAACTTTCTGGATCTACTTGAAGGTAAACTCCAGTCCTGACCGATGTGTATAGTGTATGTATGTGTTTCATGTAGAATATCGAAGGGGAAAAATAGAAAGACTGTGTATAGGCTCATCTGTCATTAAAAAATACACATCCCTTTATCAAAAACAAACAGCAGGCAGATGTCAACAACAAGCAACTGTCTCCCCCTCAGTCTGGTTCTTCTAAAGTTTTCTTCTGACCTAGGGAGTTTTTCCTCGTCAACTGTGCCTATGCATATTCTCTGTGGGTTTTAGTTGGGTTATGGAAATGACAGCCATTGAATTGTACAACTTTGTTAGCAGACAAATGTAACAGACGTTCTCAGCCACTAAAAGGCGTTATTTGCCATAATAAATGCACCGTACTGCAAGTGGCAGATCAGTGGTGAAAATCAAATATTTTGCAGCCTAACATTACCATAACTGCCCTGTAGATGGCTAGCTGATTCTAGTTCTGCATCACAGCAGAGTAGGTTGTTGGTGCACAATGTCTGGTTATGCTGAGAGGCAGAGAATGAGACATGTGTAACCAAGCCTACCCCTCTCTGTCAGTAGGCTACAGCATAAACTAGGTTACACAGGGAGCCGCACTCACAATTGCTCGCTCGCTCTCGTAAATATTGCTACCCGGGACTGGAATACTCCCTGTAATCCCACAGAAACATAAAAAAAATCAACGTCAATCAATCGGTGTACTTCGCTTCACAAACGAGGGCGAACAGCTGGTAAGATTGAGGTGTTATTCATGATAACGAGAATTCTGATATTTACCTATCCATTGAGCTATCGATTTGAAATTGACAATATTGGTCAGGTGACATGGGGATGACGTTTCAGCAATTGCTTGGCGAAGGTGTTTTTCTCAGTCGAAGAATGTGTCAGACTAATTTGTATTAATATTAATAACAGAATACGCTGCTACCTCACGTCAAGAGCTGGCAGTAAACCTTGCCAGACTGCAGCTGTATTCAAGGTAATCGGGGTGCACCGAAGTGTTTGCTTGTGCAGGCTATTGGCAATTAGGTTTTCTGGTGTTGTGTTCTTATCAACATCCTCGCCCTATTTTGAAAAACACAGTTTATTCAGGAAAGTGAAATTACGTAATATTGCGGGGAAGTGGCACCTAGCTTGGGGTTAACTTGAACTATTGTGAGTTTGCGACATGAAAGTGGTCAGTTCTTGAACACAGTGCAGTTGACAATTTACCATTGGTGATAAATTGGCTAGACTGGTGCAATTCCACGGTGAAAGTGATGCTAACAGAATGACAGCACAAACCATCATTTTACCCAACTTTCCTTCTACACTAATTCTGCAAGTAAATGTGTTTCTGTAAACGTTTCCATGGAAATGGTTCAAAGTAGTCATTGTGCAATGTACATAGAGTTGCATGGTTTGTTTAACTTTGTAATAATTGTTTTTTGTTTGACATACATTTTAAAGTAAAAAAAATATGAGTCTCAGCAACACTCTTAACATGGAATTGCCAGCCTCTTATTGATGATCACATAGGGTTTGTGCTGAATAGCCCATTCCTGTTGTTGATTTCTGGAAAATAAGCCTACCAATTTACTGAGACCAATTATTTTATCAACATTGGCTGGGTTGGAGACCTTTCTCATTGTTCCAAGGACAAGGACTCTGAGAAGCCTGGGGCATTTCAACACCTGGCGTCCTTTAGGGACACACACACACTTAGTCTTGTTTAACTAATCTTTTGGCGACAAACAATTGATTCCCATTCAAAATCTTATTTTTCCTGACCCCTAGACCCTACCTTAACCTTAACCCTAAAACCTTAACCTTAGATCTAACTTTTAACCCCTAAGCCTAACACTAATTGTAACCGTAACTCTAAACCCCTAGAAATAGCCTTTTTCCTCGTGGGGACTAACAAAATGTTTGTTTGTTTACTATTCTTGTGAAGAGTTCACACACACACACTGCTCTGTGAAATCTTAGTAGGTCACCTCTATGATGTGATTTGTTTTATTTACAGTAGGCTATGGAACTTGAACAACAGGGAACTTTTTGTTACACACACACTCCTTTTTTTATTTCTCTGAAAATAATCATCACAGAATTTGAGCAATGCCCGTTCTTTTACTACCTGATTCAATTTCATTTCAAAGGATCCGTACCGAAAACTGAAATAAAACATTGCACATAATGTTTTCTATGTAACATCCAAAAGGCTACTGAAAAACTGTCCTACTATTACTAACTCTATCAAAGCTGTTATTAACAGCTATTCTAGATTATATACAGTAGCTAGTTACTTTACTGTTGTGTGCTCATTGAGCCAGCATCTCAGTATAAATGTGAGTGTAGTGTTGAGGTGTGTGTTTGACAAACTTTGAGGTTGGCTGCTGCCATGGGCGCCAGTCTAATTTCTTCAATGTTTGTTGCTTAGCCCACTGCAACCGCAGTTTCTTGTTTTTTTCTGAAAGAAGTGGAACTCTGTTAGGTCGTCGGCTGCCATACCCCATTTGTGTCAAGGTACAACGAGTTATGCATTATTTTATGTGTCTTTGGGCACCAATGTTGTACTGGACAGACAGGCTACATAGTCAACTGTCTGTTGCTATGCACAATTCGTGTCAGCCTCCTTTGTCCTCTTTCATCAATGACCCGTTTTTGACCACTGGCCTGCCGTTGGCTGGAAGTCCTTTGGGTGGTGCACCATTCTTGATACATAGGGCAAACTGTTGATCATGAAAAACCCAGCAGTTTTGCAGTTGTTGACACACTCAAAACGGTGCGCCTGGCACCTACTACCATAGCTCGTTTAAAGGCACTGAAATAAGTTGTCTTCCCATTTACCCTCTGAGTGGCATACATACATACATACATACACACACACAGAGGATGTGATCATGCTGTAGGAAGGTTAACTGGAAGACTGTGCAAGACAAGGGCTTCGATTCAGCCCTCAAGGAAGCAGACACGACCACATAGACATGTTGGTCTCTTTGTTGTGGGCATAGTTTTGGGAACATAACAGCTCAACAGGGTGTTGTTTCCTCTACGGGTTTCTTCTAGTCAGTGAACTACCTGGAATCCGTGTCTCCAGCAACCGTGTGTGACTGGTGGGGGTTAAACCCGGGTCAACTGCATACCACTAGACTGCGAGCCCGCTTGTGCTAAAGCCTAGTCATTAGCTCAAGGAGCGAAAACCAGTCTTCAGGTCTCAGGCAAGATTACTCATCACACAGGCCTGATTTACCGTTCCACATTCATTACATGAGGCTAGGTTCAAATAAACAGTGTCGGGAGATGTTTTCCACAAATTGGATGTCTTAGAACTAATCTGGTTTAAGCAGGTTTGTTGAACAAGCTCTGTCCATTAGCTCAGCGTTTTGCATAGCCCACCCAAAACATCTTGTCACCAGTTTTGCAAACACAATCACTCTGCCCCTCTCATCATAGACACCTTACACTGCTTTGGAACAGTCACAAGGTGTCATGGAGAAAAATGGATTCATTATGGAAACCTTACACTGCGAAACTAATGCGGTGTCATGGAGAAAATTGGGTCCATGAGTCCTGATGAGCTTCCTGTTTCCTGCTGATTTGACTGTGAGGTGGAGTTGGCCAGCTCAAGGTTAGTGTGCCACTGAGTTTGAATGGGAAAGCAGCTCATGCAAATCTTGTCCCCTTCGACAAATTATCGCCAAAGCAACACCTGTGTGCCGTCTGGTTCTGTCACTGTCCTCATTCTGACAGAAGGCTTGTCATAGCAGAGTCAGGCCTCCCTGAGACATTATGTCATATTTTCCAGCTGGAAAGGGACTGGAGTGGCATGTACGTGTTCCCACAGACTCATATGCCTTGTTCTGTCTGACCTTGGCCCCAGCTCAATTGCTACCACATTCAGTGCATTGGGAAAGTATTCAGACCCCCTCCTTTTTCCACATTTTGTTACGTTACAGCCTTACTCTAAAATTGATTAAATAAATGTTTTGCTTCGTCAATCTACACACACTACCTCATAATGAAAATGTGAAATCAGGTTTTTAGACATTTTTGCAAATGTATAAAGAATATAAAATATACCTTATTTACATAAGTGCTATGATACTTGAAATTGAGCTCAGGTGCGTCCTATTTCCATTCATCACCCTTGAGCTGTTTCTACAACTTGATTGGAGTCCATCTGTGCTAAATTCAATTGATTGGCCATGATTTGGAAAGGCACACATCTGTCTATATAAGGTCACATAGTTGACATAGTTTTTTAAATATATTTTTTTTAATTTTCTCCCCAATTTCGTGGTATCCAATTGTTGTAGTAGCTACTATCTTGTCTCATTGCTACAACTCCCGTACGGGCTCGGGAGAGACGAAGGCTGAATGTCATGCGTCCTCCGATACACAACCCAACCAGCCGTACTGCTTCTTAACACAGCGCGCATCCAACCCGGAAGCCAGCCGCACCAATGTGTCGGAGGCTACACCGTGCCCCTGGCAACCTTGGCTAGCGCGCACTGCGCCCGGCCCGCCACAGGAGTCACTGGTGCGCGATGACACAAGGAGATCCCTACCGACCAATCCCTCCCTAACCCGGACGACGCTAGGCCAATTGTGCGTCGCCCCACGGACCTCCCGGTCGCGGCCGGTTACGACAGAGCCTGGGCAGGGACTCTGATGGCACAGCTGGCACTGCAGTACAGCACCCTTAACCACTGTGCCACCCGGGAGGCCGCCATAGTTGACATAGTTGACAGAGAAAAGAACAAGCCATGAGGTCGGAGGAATTGTCCATAGAGTTCCGAGACAGGATTGTGTCGAGGCACAGATCTGGGAAAGGTTACCAAAAAAATGTATGCAGCATTGAAGGTCCCCAAGAACACAGTGGCCTCCATTCTTACATGGAAGAAGTTTTGAACCACCAAGACACTTCCCAGAGCTGGCTGCCCGGCCAAACTGAGCAATCAGGGGAGAAGGGCCTTGGTCAGGGAGGTGACCAAGAACCCGATAGTCACTCTGACAGAGCTGCAAAGTTCCTCTGTTGAGATGGGAGAACCTACCAGAAAGGCAACCATCTCTGCAGCACTCCACCAATCAGGCCTTTATGGTAGAGTGGCCAGATAGAAGCCACTCCTCAGTAAAAGGAACATGACAGCCCACTTGGAGTTTGCCAAAAGGCACCTAAAAGACTCTCAGACCATGAGAAACAATATTCTCTGGTGTGATGAAACTAAGATTGAACTCTTTGGCTTGAATGCTAAGCATCATGTCTAGAAGAAACCTGGCACTCTCCCTACGGTGAAGCATGGTGGTGGCAGCATCATGCTGTGGGGATGTTTTAAAGGGGCATGGACTAGGAGACTAGTCAGGATCAAAGGAAAGATGAACGGAGCAATGTACAGAGATTCTTGATGAAAGCCTACTCCAGAGCGCTCAGACTGGGGCGAAGGTTTACCTTCCAACAGGACAACGACCCTAATCACACAGTCAAGACAACACAGGAGTGCTTCGGGACAAGTCTCTAAATGTCCTTGAGTGGCCCGGACTTGAACCCGATCAAACATTTCTGGAGAGACCTGAAAATAGCTATGCAGCGACACTCCCCATCCAACCTGGCAGAGCTTCAGAGGATCTGCAGAGAAGAATGGGAGAAACTCCCCAAATACAGGTGTGCCAAGCTTGTAGCGTCATATCCAAGAAGACTCTAGGCTGTAATCACTGCCAAAGGAGCTTCAACAAAGTACTGAGTAAAGGGTCTGAATACTTATGTAAATGTGATATTTCAGTTTTTTCACTTTGCCATTATGGGGTATTGTGTGTAGATTGATGAGAAGAAAAAAAGCTATTTACTTCATTTTAGATTAAGGCTGTAACGTAACAAAATGTGGAAAAAGTAATGGGTCTGAAATCTTTCCGAATGCACTGTATGGCAATGGTCTATTTGCATATAGGCCTACTGCAGCTCTGATTGGTAATGGCGCAACGGTTTGTGTAGAGTATGAGTCGTGCCTGTCAATGCAATAGAATCCTACTCTGCGTTCTGCCCAACAAAGTCTCTGGCACAGTTTGAACTTCATTCAACTTTCTAGTTTTCTATCTCGTGCTTCTCTCTGCGCTCTGATATTTCAAATGTGCGGCATGTGCAGCTTAGAGGGAACATTTAGTTGTAATAGGCATGAGAGATCCAAAGACTATTCTTACTTTAGACATTGGCGAGTGACTGGTCTGAATTCTGCCTGTATGCAGGAAGAATAAGTGGACAGTTACAATCAATAAAATGTTTCTGCAATCCGCAGCCTTAAGGGTTTGAGCGTACTCCTGGGTCAGAGAGCATCGTTAGACAGTCACACTGTACTACTCCATACTGGAGGACTGATGGATAGATAGGGCCATAATAGCAGTGATGTGAGTCTCATTTGAAACACGATTACATAACACAAGGGGGACACAGAAGGTCTCCGCACTTTAAACCACTGCTGTCTGTGACACTTACTATCTGACTGGCTTGCTGGCTGACTGACTGACTGACTGGGGTGCCTTGTCCTTATGTGGCAGTTGAAGAGGTGGAACATTGGCTTTAGATGTCCTGGTACAGAGCTAGCAGTGTTGAGTTTTTATAATGAAATCTTGCACTTTGCTCCTGACTGTTTTTGTGTTTTGCGTGATCCTTCTTCATATCAGTCATCCTCCCTCTGAGCTGTTTCTCTCTTTCTTTTTTTCATTTAATCTTCTTTTCTGCCTTTGAACATTAACTTAACTTATCAGTGGTGCACCACAAGGTTTCTACACTATATACAAAAATATGTGGACACTGCTTCAAATTAATGGATTTGGCTATTTCAGCCACACCCGTTGCTGACAGCTGTGTAAAATTGAGCACACAGCCATGCAATCTCCATAGACAAACATTGTAGAATGGCCTTACTGAAGAGCTCAGTAACTTTCAATGTGGCACCGCCATAGGATTCCACCTATCTAACAATGTCTGCCCTGCTAGAGCTGCCCCGGTCAACTGTAAGTGCTGTTATTGTGAAGTGGAAATGTTTTGGAGCAACAACGGCTCAGCCACAAAGTGGTAGGCCACACATGCTCACAGAAGGTGAGTGCTGAAGCGTGTAGCGCATAAAAATTGTCGGTCCTCGAATGCAACACTCCCTACCGAGTTCCAAACTTCCTCTGGAAGCAACGTCAGCACAATAACTGTTCATCAGGAGCTTCAGGAAATGGGTTTCCAAGCATAAGATCACCATGTGCAATGCCAAGCGTCGGCTGGAGTGGTGTAAGTTTCTCCGCCGTTGGACTCTGGAGCACTGGAAATGCATTTTCTGGAGTGATGAATCACGCTTCACCATCTGGCAGTCCGATTAACAAATCTGGGTTTGGCGGATGCCAGGAGAATGCTACCTGCCCGACTGCATAGTGCCAACTGTAAAGTTTGGTGGAGGAGGAATAATGGTCTAGAGCTGTTTTTCATTCTTTGGGCTAGCCCCTTAGTTCCAGTGAAGGGAAATCTTAACGCTACAGCATACAATGACATAAGTGGAGGGTCTTCAGAGAAGGAAGGGGAGGACTATCTTCCTCAGTGAAACACAAAAAAATTATCCTTTTATAAGATAAAAAATATACTAAATATAATTGATTAAAACATATTATTTTGCAATGAAGGTCTACAATAGCCTCAACATCACTCTGTAGGGTATAACCATGGTGTAGCCAGAGGATGGCTAGCTTCCGTCCTCCTCTGGGTATATTGACTTCAATACAAAACCTAGGAGGTTCATGGTTCTCACCCCCTTCCATAGACTTGTACAGAATTTATTGCAACTTCCGGAGGACGTCCTCCAACCAATCAGCGCTCTTGCTGCATGAACTGACGTTTTGTCCACTCAATCAAAGGATCAGAGAATGAAGCTAGTACTGAAAGCATAAGCTACAGCTAGCTAGCAGTGCAGTGCATAAAATGTGGTGAGTAGTTGACTCAGAGAGAGAGAGAGAGACAATCGTTTAACAGTTTTTAACAAATTAATTTCTTCCAGAATGACCCTTTGCAAGATAGTCATTTATTTTCAGTTTCACTTACTTAGCTAGCAAATGCAGCTAGCTAGTTTAGCCTACTCAAACACCCTGCTCAAACAAAGAGATGTTAGCTAACTGGCTATGACTATCCAACACAACACCGGAACTCTTCCAAGTCAAGGTAAGCTTTTGGTTTTGACTCATTTATTGCCACCGGGGCTGCCGGTGTAAGTGCTAAACTGCTTACTGACTGTACACTGTAACGTTACTGCATGATTGTAGCAGGTTTACTAACCCATTAGTTTTATTAGCTATTTTGACTATGGCATTACTTTAGGTAATATGGTGACAACGATGTAGGCTGTGTGTAGCAGTTATGATACGGTTTGGCTTGGAAAGTTTTTTTCACCTGGTCACATACAGCTGAATTGTTGTGCATTGAAGTCCACAAGCGAAGGGAAAAGGTGAGAGGAGGAGCGCGCATAGATGCAAGAAGAAATACAACGTGGCTGCTATGAAAGTGAACTGTGTTTGTGTGATCAGATTCTGCCGATTCTGTTGAAAAAAGTTTCTTAAACGGAGCAAAATGGGGATAAACATACCTGAATTTGTCCAATAGAAACATTTGTTTGCCACTGTTTGGACTAATGATTACACCCTATATCAGCTAGATGCAGGCAAGAGTGTGCAAGGCGGTACTGAATGTGTTGTCTGTCCATGTGTCACCTTAAATTTGTCTCTCGACCTGTGTGCACCTATGTTGTAAACTTTAATTCATAGGCTAAGTTGTAGCAAACTCATGATGGGTTTAGGGAACATTTGAGTATCATGTAGTAGCCTAAACCTATCGCTGTTACATTGAACTGGGTGAATTGAATATGAATGACAGTCATCCAATATGCTGTCATAGAAATAAGGCCATGCTCATGAAAAATTGTCCTCATCTTAAACGGCACTGACCACCACTGAATGACATTCTAGACGATTCTGTGCTTCCAACTTTGTGGCAACAGTTTGGGGAAGGTCCTTTACTTTTTCAGCATGACAATATCCCCGTGCACAAAACAAGGTCCATACAGAAATGGTTTGTCGAGATTGGTGTGGAAGAACATGAGATATACAATGAGCAGGTGTCCACATACTTTTGGTCATATAGTGTAAGTTGACCATCAGTTAATACCATTTATCTTAACGATTTTTAATTTCAACTTCAATGGCGTAATGTGAGAGTTGCGACAACCCAAGGAATCCAGGATAGCATGGACAAAAACTTCCCATAGAAGATTGTTTTGTGTTTCATTGTTGGTTGTTTACAGATCCAGACTGGAGCTGAAGATTCGTCTCCCATGACAACCATTCCTTTCTTTGAGCACCAGCATAATCAGACTTTGAGCGCCGGAATAATCAGAGTTTATCAGTTTACTTTTCTACTTGGGTAAATACCAATACTGCTGGCCTTGATTTCCACCAGGAAACAGGTGGTTCTGAAGGCGCCTGTTGTCCTAGAACTTATAGTCTGAGTCTTTGCCTAGGGCTGTGTTTGACCCCTTTTGACTGGGCAGGCTGAACCATCAGCAGTTGTGTATTTGGGCAGTTGCACAGTAACGGACTTGCGCTGAGATTGAAAATGTATGCCAAAACAAAAACCTTTTATGTAAAAGTTTAACAAACCATACAACTCTATGCACAAGGACTACATTTAACTATTTACACTGACATTTTTACAAAAACGCAAACACTGGAAGAACTGCAAAGTTTGGTATCAGAATTTGTCAAATCTCCCTCCGTTTATGTGAGCTTGTTTTCCAAAAACTCTTAAATATTTGTTCCGAATTAACGTGAAAAGATGTTTGAAGAAAGAATGGGGTGTCAGCTATGACATGACACGTTGAGTTTTGAAACAATCTCTTTTGGTTATTGAACTACAGTAAGTGGATGTGCACCCGGTAACAGAATTGTGAAATTTCATGATGGGTCTGTACGACACAGAAATACATAATTATGGATACGAATGCCAGTCTCTTCATGGTGATAGGTACACACCAATATCTTCCTTTGCATATTTGGGTATTATGCTACGCACAGGCTATTATTTAAATGAGCTCCGCCACCAAACAAGACCAAATTTGGTTGGACTGGACCAAATCTTAAACAATCATAGACGTCTATGTTTCACAAGTTTGGACATCTAAGTACAGCTCAGTAGAGTGCAGTACAGTACATTATAGTATACTCAACTCTAGTGTGCTCAACTGTGTACTGTACTGAATTCTATTTTACTGCACTGTACAGTACATGACTGTACTGAGCTATAATCTACATTTAATTTACTGTAATGTAATATATATATACTGTGCTTTCCAAACTTGTGAAACAGACATCTATCATCGGTTCAGATTTGGTCCGGACCGAAACAAATCTCAACCAATCATGGACATCTATGTTTGACCCAAATTAAGGCTGGTCCAGACATCTGTGGATGTTGAAATCAAAGCCAGAGCGGACTGAACCAATTTCAACTACTTTTCAACATCCAGTAACGTCCGGTGTCAGTCGGTGCTTAGTGGGTGAGGATGATGGTTACAGTAAATGGAAAGAGCGGGGGCTCATGGGTAGGTGTCAGTAAGAGACGGAAGAGGTGACATTAATTTGAGAGAGCAGGTGGGAGGGCTTGTCCAGACTTTTCAAACTTTTGCTTTGACCACCAGATGACAGAAAGAAAACAGCTTAACATAACTGACTTGGGAACAGAATTTTGAGTTAAATCACTTAAACAAAATTGATATCAGTAAAAACACCAACTAATTGATAGGTCTACCTTTGTTACTTCTGTGGACTTTCATTATCCTCCTTCCTCAAATTTAGAAAATACCTTAAAGATATGTGGGTTTTTGGTAAAGGAATGACAAGGCAATGTTTCTTAGATTTACAGAAACCAGAACAAATTATACTAAACTAAATATGTGTTGATATTAGTTGGCAGGGGGCTTTACTTCTATATTATTGTGTTTTGATGTATTTCTAATACCTTTTAAGACTTTCTCTGGTAGATGTTTTCTAAGACCCATTTTCCGTCTGTTTGACCAGAAATCAAAGCCTTTGCGTATTCCTGAAAAATGCATATATGCCTTAATTTCCCAAAAATGTAGACTCCTACAGTGGCTTGTGAAAGTATTCATCCGCCTTGGCATTTGTCCTATTTCGTTGCCTTACAACCTGGAATGAAAAAGATTTTTGGGGGGTTTGTATCATTTTATTTACACAACATGCCTCCACTTTGAAGATACAAAATATGTTGTATTGTGAAACAAACAAGAAATAACACAAAAAAACAGAACTTGAGCGTGCATAACTATTCACCTCCGCAAAGTCAATACTTTGTAGAGACACCTTTTGCAGCAATTTCAGCTGCCAGTCTCTTGGGGTATGTCTCTATAAGCTTGGCACATCTAGCCACTGGTATGTTTGCCCATTCTTCAAGGCAAAACTGCTCCAGCTCCTTCAAGTTGGATGGGTTCCGCTGGTGTAGAGCAATCTTTAAATCATACCACAGATTCTCAATTGGATTGAGGTCTGGGCTTTGACTAGGCCATTTCAAGACATTTAAATGTTTCCCTTTAAACCACTCGAGTGTTGCTTTAGCAGTATGCTTAGGGTTATTGCCTTGCTGGAAGGTTAACCTCCGTCCCAGTCTCAAATCTCTGGAAGAATGAAACAGGTTTCCCTCAAGAATTTCCCTGTATTTAGCGTCATCTTCATTCCTTCAATTCTGACCAGTTTCCCAGTCCCTGCCGAGGAAAAACATCCCCACAGCATGATGCTACCACCACTTTGCTTCACTGTGGGGATGGTGTTCTCGGGGTGATGCGGTGTTGGGTTTGCACCAGACATAGCGTTTTCCTTGATGACCAAAAAGCTACATTTTAGTCTCATCTGACCAGAGTACCTTCTTCCATATGTTTGGGGAGTCTCCCTCATGCCTTTAGGTGAACACCAAATGTGTTTGCTTATTTTTTTCTTTAAGCAATGGCTTTTTTTCTGGCCACACTTCCGTAAATCCCAGCTATGTGGAGTGTACTGCTTAAAGTGGTCCTATGGGCAGATACCCCAGCCTCCACTGTGGAGCATTGCAGCTCCTTCAGGATTATCTTTGGTCTCTTTGTTGCCTCTCTGATTAATGCCCTCCTTGCCTGGACCGTGAGTTTTGGTGGGCGGCCCTCTCTTGGCAGGTTTGTTGTGGTGCCATATTCTTTCAATAAAAAATAAAAAAAGATTTAATGGTGCTCCGTGGGATGTTTACAGTTTCTGATATTTTTTTAATAATCCAACCATGATCTGTACTTCTCCACAACTTATCCTGTTTGGAGAGCTCCTTCGTCTTCATGGTGCCTCTTGCCTAGTGGTGTTGCAGACTCTGGAGCCTTTCAGAACAAGTGTATATATACTGAGAACATGTGACACTTAGATTGCACACAGTTGGACTTTATTTAACTAATTATGTGACTTCACGCGCAACTTTTCAGTTTGTTTTTTGAAACAAGTAATTTTTTTCACTTCACCAATTTGGACTATTTTGTGTATGTCCATTACATGAAATCCAAATAAAAATCTATTTAAATTGCAGGTTGTAATGCAGCAAAATAGGAAAAAATGCCAAGGGGGATGAATACTTTTGCAAGGAACGATAGCTTTAATTTGATCTGCTCCTCTGAACTTCCCATGTTGGTTCTCCTGGGCCCTTTTACATGGAAATATCCCTAGTCATATCTCCCTTGGCTCAGCTATGTTTCTCTGCTTCATTAAAACTTTGTTTCTCAGCATCTGTTTGACATGACCGTAATGAAAGCTAAAGGAATGTGCAATGGCTGCAATTGGCCTTGCGGTTCACAGTAAATATACATGTACAGTACATACAGTATAGGCAATAGGCAGTTCTTTCCTCTGAGCTCAGTTGAAGTCCTGCTGTGGAGGGTTGAAACCTCTACCAATAATCCTGTGTTTACATGCTCTATTTCTCAGATCCACTGATGCATAGAACAACTCTAAAGTAGTCCTTTAACATACATGTTACATCTAATTGGTGTTTCTCTAGGAAATGCATATTATGTACTTGGAAATTAAATTAATTTGAAAGTTTTGGCGTTGATGTGGTCCAATAAGATCCAAGTAAGATCAGATGGCCATAATGGGCTTAATAAACTGTTGAATACCTCTGAACAACCCTTTAAAAAGCTGTTCTCAGAACACCACAACATCACAGGAAGCATGTATACTCAGGGGAAGTGTTTCAGTCAAAACATTGTTTAAATGTGCTCTGGTTTGTTGAGGAAAGAGAGATAACACATTACTAGGAAAGTCAACTTCAAAACATTATGTGGTTTTATTGGGATTAGCAGCTGTGGTTTGTAAGTAAGGAATCTACATGTTTCTGAAATGACTTACTTCCCCTTAAACATGTATTACTGTACATTTTTGGGGATACTTTCACAGCAAGTTCTCCATAGCTCTGATTCAACATGTGGCGTTCACTCTCATTGGCAACACTAAGGAAATGTGTTTATCACTGAGGAGAGCCTAATGTGAGGGACTGTTTAAAAACTCTGCATCCTCTTGGTTGTATAACAGCAGCTGAATCTAGATGGAGAAATGCCCTTTTTCATCTGTTTCATCTTAATGACTTATCTCCCTTTCCCGGCCCCACAGTTTCTTTGGCAGCCTTTGAGATGGTGCAAACTCCCTAAGAAGGCCACCAGAGCTACATAGGCATAGGCTGTCAAATCATCAAATAGAGATTGGCTGGTGTTTGATTCTCTGCCCAGGAATTGGTTCGTTGTTATTTGACTCTTGGGATTCCAATTGACTGTAGCTGTAGGTCATGTTATTGTTGTTGTTGTTGTTGTTTTGGTCCTGCTGAGCTCCCACTCTCCCTCTTCTCTGTCCTGGCAAGGGAAAGACTAGGAGAGGCCCACAATGGGGCCTGGATAGAGAGACTGAAAGGAAGACTGATGAAGAGAGTGAGAATAGGAGAGTGAGTGAAAGAAAGACATGTTGTGAGAGTGCATGAGGAAAGGGTGAGGTAGGAGGTAGAGGGAGTGTGTGTGTGTACATGGTGGTAGTTACAAAGAAAGCCCTCTCTGTGCTTTCCCTCTCCCTCTTTCTCTGTCTCTGTATCTTTCTTGCTTCTTTCTGTCCTTCAGCTCCTGACCCAAGATCAGTGATGGGAGGGTGACCCTGTCCCGTCGGCCACCACGCCTGATCGTCCCATGTGGCAGCCGCATGCATCATTATGACCGTGTCACCTCTTTCAACACCTCTAGTAAAGTCACATCTCACAAGGTGCTGCACAGAAGGAATATAATAACATCAGGGCCACGTTTTGATTCTTGGTAAGACATTGCTAGTTAAGGGAGAGGACCTTGCACTCCGTGTTGGGGTTGACTGGGCTGGATTAGGCTTCATTAAGCTTCATTCTCTCTGAGTGTCATGTTTTTGTTGACAGTGGATGGACTATTATGGTTTGGAGTGTAGGCTAATTTGTGGACATTGTTAGTTTGCCAGCAATTTTAGAGCTCTCCTATAACAGCGTGGCTGCTGAATGAGACAAGGAGAACACTGGTGCTCATGCATATGTTTTAGCCTCTATGCCATATCCGTATCACTCGCCATATCACTGTCTATAGCTATAGTTGTCTCTGTCAGACCCTATACGCTAAGCATTTATTTTGGTTTGATTGCAGGGCTTTCCCAAGCTGCTTCATATTATATTGACCTTTCTGTAAAGTAAATGTCTATGTTGATTCTAGCTCATCAAACCCTCTTGTCTCCCAGTCCACATGCAGACGTCAGTTAGGCTGGTTGGACATTCCTCTCCCTGCCTACCAGAACATCATAAGACTAGAGCACGGTCATAGAAACCACTGGGCAAACAAACACCAGGTTATATGAGAGGACTGGAGCTGTATAAGCAATGGTCTTAAAGGAAGCTATCTAGCTTGCCCTCTACCTCTCTCTCATTCTCTCTTTCCTTACTTTAATAAACCATTCTCCCTCTTTCTATCCCCTCTCTCATTCTTTCGACAGCGGTTTCTGTTTCTCTCTTTTCACTTTCTATCCCTCTCATTTGCATTCTCACTCTCCCTATTCCCTCTTGTTGCTGCTACACTGTCTCTGTGCCTCTCTCTATCCCTCTCTGTGTTTCTCACCCTTCTCCCTCTCTACTGTTGGGGCCATGTGATTCTCTGGGCACAGAGAGTGGCCCACTCCTCTCGACTCCACTCCACTCCTCTCCCTCCCCTCTGCTCTGCTGCACAGTGCTGCTGGAGAGACAGAGACATTCCCTGAATAACAAACACACACACACACACATTCCTCTACAGTGCTCTCTGTCTCTCTCCCTCTCTCCTCATCTTGTTCCATCTCTCTATCTTCATTTATTTCTCTGTCTGTCTCTCTCTATTTCTATCCTTCTCTTTCTTCACTACACTTCTGAAAGATAATATCTGTAGCCATTAAACAGAGAGACTTTTAAAGTGTTCTCTCACTGACACTCTTTCTCTCACTCATCCTCCCTTTCTCACTGGCCCTGTATGCCAATGGTAAAAGGTCATATGATGGCATCATAATGAGTTATGTGTGTCTGCCAAATATATACTTTAGTCTATCTGCTTAAAAAGGACATCCATGTACTCTATTCTACTTCATTAACTCATTTCATTATATGGAGCAGAGGCAATTGAATAGTTGAACATGCATGTATAGATAGATATCCACATAATGATACTGGAGGTGAACCACAGTTCAATAGAGTGCTCTTCCTTTTTCTGTGCTGCTTATGTTTTATACTGTACCTCCTGTTCTCTGTTCAATTGAACAGCAGTGTCTGTGTTTAGACTTTAGCTCTGCGTGGTAGGACTCCGTTGTTTCCAGGTGCAGTGGACTGTTCTAAAGAGTTAGCCTGCAGCTCTGTTCCTCTCGCAGAGGTGTGGTGTATGTAGGAGCGTCCCAGAGGATCCACAGGCAGGCTCTTACTGTCTGTAGCAGAATGTGGAACACTTACAGAACTGTCCGTAACTTTACCTGCTCATTGTCCAATGCTCCACTTATGTAGAGTTGTTTGGGAACCTGAGGCGGTGTAGGTAGTGTAGAGATGGATGCAGTAGATTTTTGCCGTTCAGGTTTGTGATTTCTCCTTTCTCTTGCTCTCTTTCAAGCTGTTTTGACTGGATGAGCTGTGTTGTGGTGTCTTGTGTGATCTCTAGGGATTAACACTGGTAACCGGGATCCTGGGACTGTCCCAGGATAACTTCACATTTCCCGAAAAAATTGTCGTCGGATATCACACTAATGCAATTCCACAAAATACACATGTGCAGCAGCAGATTGGCAAAAAATCTAATTGCACATTATCCAAACAGGTTGTCGCAGGGAAGCCTTTATTAACCTACCGTATTTACTTCACACATAGTGGGAAAGTCGCCATAAATGAAAAGCACACGCACCGTTTTGATTGGGACAGCGCCATCGCGTTGCTTTGAGACAACGGTGGGGGACCCGTCTGGATAAATCAATCCATGTCAGATGTTTTTTTCACTGAATCTCCGTTTGGATATTTGGTAACTTTTAGGCTGGGGAAATGTTAGCTAAATTGAGGTGAGAGCTAATGATCATCTTTATTCTAGTTTGCTCAAATATTAGCTGATCAGAACATTTTTGCTAACATGTTATACAAGTGGATTTTACTCTTCACCCTGTCCTACTCCCGACCAAAAGCCTGTGTCTGATAGTACATCATTGTGATTTTGTTTAACTGAATCTATGTATGTATATGTGGTTAATTGATCTTCGGCTGGACAAGTGGAAGTGGTAGCTCATTTATTCGTTTGCTCATCTATCACTGAACATAAATATTTAGCATACAATAATGTATCCTTAATCAACGGTATTATTTATTTATTGACTCACAATGTAGCCTTAAATAACTTTATATAGAGCCTATGCTATTTTCCTATCGTCCCAATCCTACTGAAACCCCAAATCCTGACTCCTGTCTCGCATGAAAATGCTTAACTTTATACTGTAGTCCATATTTTGCATTATCAAAGCACGTCTCGCCTATATGCATGTCAAAATACCGCTATAACATTTCCCCCGTTTATCTGCGCTATCTCGTATTGCTGCCCATATAAGAGCTTTGGTGAAGAATGTGTGATCAACAAACGGTATGAGAGTAGATCATATCTCTGTTATTCATGAGTTGATGGTGGTGCTGCTTTCTGTTTGGCAAAGCATCATGGTCTGTGATGAACTGGTATTTAATGGATTGAACTCCATCTCCTTACAAAGAAACGAGAGCATCGCTTTCCTCCTGTGCAGGGATCAATCTATCTAGTCATAGCTCCCTCAGCTCAGCTAGGTTTCTCTGTATCATTAAAACTCTGTTTCAAAGCATCTGTTTTGTTATGGAACACTTCTGTGACAATTTCAAGAGGCTTGGTCTGACACTGTACCACTGCTAGGAGACTGAAGCAGGAACCTCCAGTGAGGAACAAAGAGAGTTTAGACAGTCAGGCAGGCATGTCTGCTGGGGACTGGAGGGAGCCCACAACAACCACGGTTAGCCAGCTCCTGATCAGTCTAGGATTGTATCCTTACTTAGTCCTTAAATCTTCTGATTTAGTTAACGGAGGTATACGATTTGTTTTGGGGGTTTAGACAACATATCTGGAAGATACCTAAAGTGATATCTTATAAAGCCAATATAAACAAACTGGAGGTCATTGTATCTATTCTTTATTTTACCATGGCAGTTCCAGCAATATTTGAATCTCTTTCAATCTCAAGTGGGTCCTAGCCAAGAAAGGCAGCAATTACTGCAATTGAGTATCTTAATACGTAGATCCCTGGAGCTAAACTGCCTTTTCATGTTGCCCACTCACTTTGTCCGTGCCAGAAATCTTCTGGGCTTGTTTAACATCCCTCAGTCTGGGTTGTGAAGGCTTAATGTCAATGAAGCCTGGCAGTCTTCAGCTCTCTGAGTTGCTGCCACACTATTGATTTGCCCTTATGTCTTCTATCTGCTGCAGTAATCCAAAAGTGTCTGTGGGGACTGAGGAGTAACAGAGCTAGCCGCTCTCTGTCTTTCTCTCTCTCTGCTGAGCTACTCTGTAGTATCCCTCCATGGAGATATCTAGTGGATATAATGTGTTGGTTCAAGTTTGTTTTAAATTAAATGAAAAGGAGGGTCTATTTAAATGAAAAGTAGGGTCTATTTCAATTAAAAGTATGGTCTCTGGGTCTAGCCTGGTAGCAGATCTGTCGTGTTCGTTGTCCTGTCAACAGAATTGGGAAGTAACAGGTTACAGTTACTGGTTTTTACATGTAATAATCTTGGATTACATGTAATCTGTTACTCCCTAACCCTGTTACCTTACCAGCTAAAATATTACAAATTACACATACTTTTGGTTATTACTTCCAGGATTACTTTTCAGAATGTATGTTTGCAGTGGTGTAAAGTACTTAAGTAAAAATACTTTAAAGTACTACTTAAGTCGTTTTTTTGGGGTATCTGTACTTTACTTTACTATTTATATTTTGACAACTTTTACTTCACTACATTTCTAAAGAAAATATAGTACTTTTTACTCCATACATTTTCCCTGACAACCCAAACTTTTTGAATGCTTAGCAGAACAAGAAAATTGTGAAATTCACGCAGTTATCAAGAGAACTCGTGGTCATCCCTACTGCCTATGCTCTGGCTGACTTGCGAAACACAAATGCATCTTTTGTAAATAATGCGTACATTTTAAAAACAAGAACATGGTGCTTTGCTTAATATAAGGAATTTGAAATGATTCATACTTATATTTTAGCAATTCAATTTACTTTTTATACTTAAGTATATTTAAAACCAAATACTTTTAGACTTTTAATCAAGTAGTATTTTACTGGGTGACTTTCACTTTTACTTGAGTAACTATTTTTTTTTTTTGTTGAATTTTTACCCCTTTTTCTCCCCAATTTCGTAGTATCCAATTGTTGTAGTAGCTACTATCTTGTCTCATCGCTACAACTCCCGTACGGGCTCGGGAGAGACGAAGGTTGAAAGTCATGCGTCCTCCGATACACAACCAACCAAGCCGCTGCTTCTTTAACACAGCGCACATCCACCCCGGAAGCCAGCCGCACCAATGCGCCGGAGGAAACACCGTGCACCTGGCCACCTTGGCTAGCGTACACTGCGCCCAGCCCGCCACAGGAGTCGCTGGTGCGCGATGAGACAAGGACACCCCTACCGACCAAGCACTCCCTAACCCGGGCGACGCTAGGCCAATTGTGCGTCGCCCCACGGACCTCCCGGTCGCGGCCGGTTACGACAGAGCCTGGGCGCGAACCCAGGGACTCTGATGGCACAGTTGGCGCTGCAGTACAGCGCCCTTAACCACTGCGCCACCCGGGAGGCCCCCCTTTTCCACCACTGTATGTTTGCAAAACAAATTGTTGACAGCTTTCTGTTTTCTCAATGACATTCAAATCAGCATTGAAAAAAGGTGCAAGTTTCTCCTGAGCAGGTCTGACCACAAGTCAGAGACCACTATGATGACACACCAAATACGTTTGATGGATCGCGGGAAAAGTGCAGGAATAGGCTTTTATAGGCTACAGGCCAAGCTATGTCTTCCAATGGTGTGACTGTGGCCGGCATCCAAAGATTATCCAACTTGAATAAAAGCTTGGAGGTAAGGATGACAGTAGTGGTGTAGTCTACGGTGATACGGATATCACTTATTATTGATATCTACATAGCGCACTGATGTGATTCACACATTTGCTTTCTCATTTAGCTTGCTGCGCCTTATGCATTGTGGTTGGCTGTTCACAAATGTACTGTATATGTGTGTTTTAACCCAATAATGGTTGAATTGAAGAAGTTTAAACTGCCTATCAAGCATTGTTTTTGTGACCAGTGGACAGCCAGTGAAAAATGTGCCCTTGCAACAGCTGCATAGTGCAGATCCAGGGCCTCATTAATGTAGGGGCTGAAGCCCTGGGGCCCGAGCTCATAGGGGGCCCTTGAGGCAGAGAAAAATGGAAGTGTGTGTGTGTGTGTGTGTGTGTGTGTGTGTGTATATACAGTATCAGTACCAAAAGTTAGGACACAATTACTAATTCCAGGGTTTTTCTTTATTTTTTACTATTTTCTACATTGTAGAATAATAGTGAAGGCATCAAAACTATGAAATAACACATGGAATCATGTAGTAACCAAAAAAGTGTTGTATAGCAGGTCAACAAATGGCATGTGGCAGGTTGGTCTTATGTAGTACTTGTTATGTTTGTTCCTTGTATAATGACAACCCCGGGGCTTAGGTTTAACTACTTTTAATGAACCTTATACTTCAGCTTGAAAATTAATTGTTTTGCCATGCAAGGCATTCTTCAACCACCTGCCCCGCCCGCATAGCCTGCTGGGTAACGCAGTCTAAATTATTAACACATAACAACACAGTACTAGATGTAGTAGAGTTTTGTTATGTACCCATCAGTGACATTCCCTGTTGGTGTGATCATTTTCATCATTGATCACATGTGACAAGCAGTAGAAATGTATTGACTTCATGATTGGAGATTACAGATTGCCTCCTGGGCTCTGCTGTTCAATATTATGTTCTACCATTACTATGCAAACATTTGGACAATTTTAAACCAATGAGCCAAGAGCACATCATTGAGAGCAGCTCAGCTTTCAGCAGTAAACCCAGTGGATGACGTGTGAGTGGATCTCTCTGTTCCTCCTGTCAGTATTACTAGTTGTATTAGGAGGAATATGTACCACAGTAACATGAAATTATTATTATTATTAAAAGCTCTGAATAAGACGGTGAGGCTTCTTCAAGAGCAGTGTGCGGGTTTCTTCTTTTTTCTCAGGATTATTATTATTACCTCGATTCTATCATGTTTCAAGGTAAACCCCAAACTGTGTGTGTGTGTGCACGTGTGTGTACTACTGTGCTGTACTACTGAGAAAAGAGACCGACATGATTCTTAGTCAATAATGCGTCTGTTCAATTACACAATCATGTGGTTTTAGTTTAGTCTTTGACCTCTGTATATACAGTAGTTCCATGAAGGGATTCTATAAATGAACTGAATTACTTTTAAGTAACTAGCCTTTATGAACGTCGTAGGCCTATATGGTACCTTTTTTAATGTTAAGTATGACCAGGTTTGATTTGATTAAGCAATGTTAACCTTTTCACGTGCGAGTTCCAAATATCGCTAACGGTCGCTCCAGCGTGAGTTAAAAAAATAAAAATGATACGTGTGATGTCGGTGCACTCACTGTTCCATAATGTGATTGTTACGCAACATGACAGTTAGCCCGCAAGGCGCTCAAACCAAGGCACGCTACCTGCTAATTATCTATAGGGTGTGTTTCAACTTGTCAATTTCAAAGGATTTTCTAACATGTCGTTTTCTAACAACAGTTTTAATTGAGGTGTGTTCCATCTCATTAATTCACGTAGAATTAGCCCATTTCACTGTTAAGGACAATTTATGTTTAAGACTTTACTGAGCCGGACAAACGTCTCTCTTCGAGGAGACCCCAAGCACTTCCCCAGTGTTTCCCCAGATCAAGTATGCAGACATTTGCATCTCCACTCAGAAAATAACTTGCACAAACCTTTTGCCCCTGGCACATTTTCCAGCTGGCGCCCGCTTTGCCTTCATTGCTGTTTTCCTTACTGATAAAACTTTGGGCGTGTGTGTGTGTGTGTGTGTGTGTGTGTGTGTGTGTGTGTGTGTGTGTGTGTGTGTGTGTGTGACTATCAAAGTAAGTGCCTTATTACATTATAGTTTCTGTATATCGTGGTGTTGTTTCTACTGTTGCACACCTTTATGTATGTATGGAGCATAATGTATTTACGTTTTCAAGTACTAGTGACATGCATTCTGATTATTGCATAGATTGCCATCATGTTGTCATGTAAATGTCTCAGACCAAATATGTAATAACATAACGAGTTATAGGGATGGTTCACTGACTGACAGATTGAAACTATCATTACTCATGGTTGCCAGCTCAGACCCCCTTTCCAGGGGTTTTATTTTTTGTTCTCCTTTGTTTGCCTCAATTTATTGATAAATCCCTCATCATAGTAATATTTCCTGCATTATACCTTCCCCCATTTCTACCCACCCTCCCACAAACCCCCTAAAATGGTTTCAACCAAATCTGGCAACCCTGTTTAGCTTTCGCGCTACTGTTAAACTAGGCAGTAGGTTTATACTATGGGTAATAATCTGTGTGATTTGTCAAAAGCTGTAAACAACTTGTCAGACGTCAGGTGCCAATCTAAATTAATATTTTTTGGGCAATGGGCACAGCCGAATTTGACTTTGTTTGTTTGCGTTTTATAGTGAATGGCGTTCTGGGATTAGGGAGTTTTCGCTTGTCAAACATAAACAAACATGGCTGCCATCATAAAGAATTTAGCTGCGTCTCAGCTAAACTAACAGCATCTCTTTTCTAAACAATATTACATTTCTCCCTTGTGCTCACCAGAGATGTGGTGCATTGTAAACAAGTCTAGCTGTTAGGTCGCTAACTTGTGTTTTGTTTATCTGTCACCGCGACTGGTTTATGGAATGAGTTTGGATATGTTCCGTGTGACGCTAAAATTAATTTCGCGTTTATCTTTTACAATAAAAGGTGACATTGAGGAATAAAGTTGTGATTACCTTTTTATTTCCCATCAGTACAAAACATTTTAGATTATTTTCAGACAACAATGCTGTTTAGACGTGTTTGTTGCATCATACGCTCTGTTGCTACTGTTCCAATCACATATTTGCGATGGTATGCTGCAGGGAGTACTCAACAATAATCACATATGTGATCGTACACGTCAAAGGGTTAAGGGTTGAATGCATTCTCTGGCTAGTCTCTGTTCTCACAGTCTGGGGACCTGACTGTTTCTGCATTGAACAACGCTACAACGTTGCCTTGCGAAACTGTTAGGCCAGACAATGCCAATTTGGCTGCAGCAGGAGCAGCCTGAGCCTGGCACCTGGGCTAATGTAGGTAGGGGGAGGAAGGGATATTACACAAGAGCATCCCAAATGGCACCAAACAGTGGCTTGCGAAAGTATTCATCCCCTTTGGCATTTGTCCTATTTTGTTGTCTTTCAACCTGGAATTAAAATAGATATTTTGGAGGTTTGTATCATTTTGATTTACACAACATGCCTACCACTTTGAAGATGCAAAATATTTTTTATTATGAAACAAACAAGATATAAGACAAAAAAATCCAGAACTTGAGCATGCATAACTATTCACCCCTGCAAAGTCAATACTTTGTAGAGCCACCTTTTGCAGCAATTACAGCTGCCAGTCTCTTGGGGTATGTCTCTATAAGCTTGGCACATCTAGCCACTGGTATGTTTGCCCATTCTTCAAGGCAAAACTGCTCCAGCTCCTTCAAGTTGGATGGGTTCCGCTGGTGTAGAGCAATCTTTAAATCATACCACATATTCTCAATTGGATTGAGGTCTGGGCTTTGACTAGGCCATTCCAAGACATTTAAATGTTTCCCCTTAAACCACTCGAGTGTTGCTTTAGCAGTATGCTTAGGGTTATTGTCCTGCTGGACGGTGAACATCCGTCCCAGTCTCAAATCTCTGGAAGACTGAAACAGGTTTCCCTCAAGAATTTCCCTGTATTTAGCGCCATCCATTATTCCTTCAATTCTGACCAGTTTCCCAGTCCCTGCCGATGGAAAAACATCCCCACAGCATGATGATGGTTTTCTCGGGGTGATGAGGTGTTGGGTTTGCGCCAGACATAGCGTTTTCCTTGATGACCAAAAAGCTCAATTTTAGTCTCATCTGACCAGATCTGTGTGACACTTAAATTGCACAAGAGGTGGACTTAATTTAACTAATTATGTAACTTCTGAAGGTATTTGGTTGCGCCAGATATTATTTAGGGGCTTCATAGCAAAGGGGGTGAATACATATGCATGCACCACTTTTCAATTTTTTTTCATTTTAGTTCACCAATTTGGACTATTTTGTGTATGACCATTACATGACATAAAACAAATCTATTTAAATTACAGGTTGTAATGCAAGAAAATAGGAAAAACACAAAGGAGGATGAATACTTTTGCAAGGTACTGTATTCCCTTCATAGTGCACTACTTTTGACAAGAGCGCTAATGGTCCTTGTCAAAAGTAGTGCACTGCAGTTGAAGTCGGAAGTTTACATACACTTAGGTTGGAGTCATTAAAACTTGTTTTTCAACCACTCCACAAATGTCTTGTTAACAAACTAGAGTTTTGGCAACTCGGTTAGGAAATCTACTTTGTACATGACACAAGTAAGTTTTCCAACAATTGTTTACATACAGTGAATTATACAGTGCCTTGCGAAAGTATTCGGCCCCCTTGAACTTTGCGACCTTTTGCCACATTTCAGGCTTCACACATAAAGATATAAAACTGTATTTTTTTGTGAAGAATCAACAACAAGTGAGACACAATCATGAAGTGGAACGACATTTATTTAATATTTCAAACTTTTTTAACAAATCAAAAACTGACAAATTGGGCGTGCAAAATTATTCAGCCCCCTTAAGTTAATACTTTGTAGCGCCACCTTTTGCTGCGATTACAGCTGTAAGTCGCTTGGGGTATGTCTCTATCAGTTTTGCACATCGAGAGACTGACATTTTTTCCCATTCCTCCTTGCAAAACAGCTCGAGCTCAGTGAGGTTGGATGGAGAGCATTTGTGAACAGCAGTTTTCAGTTCTTTCCACAGATTCTCGATTGGATTCAGGTCTGGACTTTGACTTGGCCATTCTAACACCTGGATATGTTTATTTTTGAACCATTCCATTGTATATTTTGCTTTATGTTTTGGATAATTGTCTTGCTGGAAGACAAATTTCCTTCCCAGTCTCAGGTCTTTTGCAGACTCCATCAGGTTTTCTTCCAGAATGGTCCTGTATTTGGCTCCATCCATCTTCCCATCAATTTTAACCATCTTCCCTGTCCCTGCTGAAGAAAAGCAGGCCCAAACCATGATGCTGCCATCACCATGTTTGACAGTGGGGATGGTGTGTTCAGGGTGATGAGCTGTGTTGCTTTTAAGCCAAACATAACTTTTTGCATTGTTGCCAAAAAGTTCAATTTTGGTTTCATCTGACCAGAGCACATTCTTCCACATGTTTGGTGTGTCTCCCAGGTGGCTTGTGGCAAACTTTAAATTACACTTTTTATGGATATCTTTAAGAAATGGCTTTCTTCTTGCCACTCTTCCATAAAGGCCAGATTTGTGCAATATACGACTGATTGTTGTCCTATGGACAGAGTCTCCCACCTCAGCTGTAGATCTCTGCAGTTCATCCAGAGTGATCATGGGCCTCTTGGCTGCATCTCTGATCAGTCTTCTCCTTGTATGAGCTGAAAGTTTAGAGGGACGGCCAGGTCTTGGTAGATTTGCAGTGGTCTGATACTCCTTCCATTTCAATATTATCGCTTGCACAGTGCTCCTTGGGATGTTTAAAGCTTGGGAAATCTTTTTGTATCCAAATCCGGCTTTAAACTTCTTCACAACAGTATCTCGGACCTGCCTGGTGTGTTCCTTGTTCTTCATGATGCTCTCTGCGCTTTTAACGGACCTCTGAGACTCTCACAGTGCAGGTGCATTTATACAGAGACTTGATTACACACAGGTGGATTGTATTTATCATCATTAGTCATTTAGGTCAACATTGGATCATTCAGAGATCCTCACTGAACTTCTGGAGAGAGTTTGCTGCACTGAAAGTAAAGGGGCTGAATAATTTTGCACACCCAATTTTTCAGTTTTTCATTTGTTAAAAAGGTTTGAAATATCCAATAAATGTCGTTCCACTTCATGATTGTGTCCCACTTGTTGTTGATTCTTCACAAAAAAATACAGTTTTATATCTTTATGTTTGAAGCCTGAAATGTGGCAAACGGTTGCAAAGTTCAAGGGGGCCGAATACTTTCGCAAGGCACTGTAAGTGAAATAATCTGTATCACAATTCAAGTGGGTCAGAAGTTTCATACACTAAGTTGACTGTGCCTTTAAACAGCTTGGAATATTCCCGGAAAATAATTGTAGACCTCCACATGTCTGGTTCATCCTTGGGAGCAATTTCCAAACTCCTGAAGGTACCACGTTCATCTGTACAAACAATGGTACGCAAGTATAAACACCCTGGGACCACGCAGCCACAGCGTTCTGTCTCCTAGAGATGAATGTACTTTGCTATGAAAAGTGCAAATCAATCCCAGAACAACAGCAAAGGACCTTGTGAAGATGCTGGAGGAAACATGTACAAAAGTATCTATATCCACAGTAAAACGAGTCCTATATCGACATAACCTGAAAGGTCACTCAGCACGGAAGAAGCCACTGCTCCACAACAGCCATAAAAAAGCCAGACTACGGTTTGCAACTGCACATGGGGACAAAGATCATACTTCTTGGAGAAATGTCCTCTGGTCTGATGAAACAAAAATAAAACTGTTTGGTCTTAACGACCATAGTAATGTTTGGAGGAAAAAGGGGGAGGCTTGCAAGCCCGAAGAACACCATCCCAACCGTGAAGCACGGGGGTGGCAGCATCATGTTGTAGGGGTGCTTTGCTGCAGGAGGGACTGGTGCACTTCACAAAATAGATGGCTTCATGAGGCAGGAAAATTATGTGGATATATTGAAGCAACATCTCAAGACATCAGACAGGAAGTTGAAGCTTGGTCACAAATGGGTCTTCCAAATGGACTATGCCTCCATGCATACTTCCAGAGTTGTGGCAAAATGGCTTAAGGACAACAAAGTCAAGGTATTGGAGTGGCTATCACAAAGCCCTGACCTCAATCCCATAGAACATTTGTAGGCAGAACTGAAAAAGCGTGTGCGAGCAAGGAGGCCTACAAACCTGACTCCGTTACACCAGCTCTGTCAGTAGGAATGAGCCAACTTATTGTGGGAAGCTTGTGGAAGGCTACCCTAAACGTTTGACCCAAGTTAAACAATGTAAAGGCAATGCTACCAAATACTAATTGAGTGTATGTAAACTTCTGACCCACTGGGAATGTGATGAAAGAAATGAAAGCTGAAATAAAAAGTTCTCTACTATTATTCTGACATTTCACATTCTTAGGATCACCATTTTCTTTTAACTGACCTAAGACAGGGAATCTTTACTAGGATTAAATTAAATTGTGAAAAACTGAGTTTAAATGTATTTGGCTAAGGTGTATGTAAACTTCCGACTTCAACTGTATATAGGGACTAAGGTGCCATTTGAGATACAGCCCTGGTGTTAGATCCTCACTCGGCTCTCTGTTTGCTCTCAGGGAGTTGAAGTTTCAGCCTACAGGAGGATAGAGAGATTGAGTGGAAGAGAGAGGGAATAGAGTGGAAGGGATGGGCAAATAAACTCCTGGAGCTATGGAGACCGTGAGAGCATAGCCACACCCCAGTGTGTCTAACATAATCTCACTCACTCACTCACATTTACACAGCAAACCTCCAGTGCATGAGACCTGCCGGCCGTATCCAAACACATCTCAGTCGGTTCAGCATGTGTCTCTGTATAGAGCTGTGTGAAGCTGTACAGTTGTGTGAAGCTTGCTAAGAAACATTTTAGCTGAAAAGGTTCTCACAAGTTCTGCAGACAAACACTTACTCTGAACATTGGAACATGTATCTGAGGTGTGTTTGTTTGTGTGCATGTGCGTGCATGTGAATTCCCTGCTTGAGTGTTGTGTGAAATGGAGATAGTGTGTATTATTACACAGAGGATCTACAATGCCATGCCATGCAGACTGAGGGGGGCTTCAGTTTGTCTCATGCCACACCACTCACAGGGCAGGGCCAACTTTAGATTTGACTAATGATGTAGCTAGTCTCCTGAGCTGTGCGTTGACTCCCTTCCCCTCGTTCTCTCATTTATCTTTCTATCTGTGTTTCTCTCTCGTGTGCACTTTTATATGGACACGCACACACAAACACACATTGGAGAAGGATACTTTACGCAGCAGAGCTGTTCCATTTGATACTGTGTTCTTGTTGGCCCTTGTAGACTAGGGAGTATTTTATTGAGTCTTTACAGTAAAGGACTGAGTCTATACTTCAATATTGATTCAGCTCCTTTTACCTGTTTTGATTCCAATCCAAACCCCAGCAGCCCATCCCATTCCCCCTGCTACACTAGCTCGTTCAGGAATAGTGTCAGGGCCTCGCCTCAGGAAGTTCCCATTACTTTTGTCCACAGCATTTCCCAAGTGTTCTGGCAACGTTCTTATTAAGTTCATATACCACATACAGTGTCCTTGAGAGAGACTGTTCTTAATAGCTCTTTGCTCTGACATCGAACATCACACTATTTACATCAAATCAGATCCATGTGCTTGTACGCTGTACTATATATGGCTATGCGTTGAATGTGTTAGTGAGCTTCAACAGCTGTTGATATGAGTGTTCTGTTTGAAAAAGGGCCATCCATCCATCTCTCTTTGTTTAGCTGGGAACAACAGCTCTGCAGCTGTGGGCCTCTCGTGGATTGTTCTGGAAAAGGTCTGATAGAGGGAGCAATGGCTGGCTGGGAAGGTCACAGGTCAGGTGGCTTAGAGACAGAGAGAGGGGGGGGGTAGAGGGATAGGGAGAGGGGTTAGAGCGAGAGAGGGGGAGAGAGGTGGGGATAGGGGGGCAGAGAGAAAGAGGGAGAGAAAAAGAGAGAGGAGGAGGCGGTAGAGAGAGCGAGAGTAGGAGTGAGGTAGAGTGGGAGTGAGGCACCGTCAGCATCCCCTTCCCTATGACAGACAGACAGACTGACTGACTAATTAACATTCCTCTTGTTCAGTATCCATACAGACAGACCCAGCACCAGGAAACATGACTTATTATGATTACCCAGGTTAGCTTAGGTCTGATTGGCCAACAGACTGTACAGCACCAATAATAATAATGTTAGACAATACACAGTTGTGATTTCTTCACTAGGATCCTGGAGAAATGACTGTGTGGCTGTGAATTCTGTTCTTTATACATGTTATGCAATATCGGTGACTTTATGTAATATACATGATATTTTCATTTGCATTTGAATAAACATGTTATGACTCAATGTTGCCCCTGAAGGCGAACAGCCAATGGCCACACACACACACACACACACACACACACCACAGACAGAATACTCACACACACAGCGAGAGACAGTCTTTCCTTACCTGACCTACAGCACAGACATCAGCCCCAAGTCAAATAGTATTTACCCTGTGTGCTGCTGCTGTGTTGCTATAGTAACAAGAGAGCTGGTGTACAGATAAGGCTTCAGTCTGTAGATGAACACAGATTGTCTCTCTGCTACATTCCGCTCTTAATGTCAGCCAGTTCAGGTGCAGACCGACACACAAACAGGGTTGCAACGCTATCGGTCATTTACCAAAGTTACCGGAATCTTCAGTAATATTGGTAATTAACAGAAAATGTATGCTAATCTATTGTAACTTTGGTAATTTATACTTGAATAACTTGTACAAAATGTATTCATATATAGTATTCCTTTTTTATATCTGTCCATATTGTCTAAGTTTCTAGTAGATGGTTCAAGAGAAAATAGCCTAATTAGTGAAAAAAGCTTTGAATGAAAAATTGCATTATTTTCAGTTAACTCTGCAACTCTCTTCCAACTAAACTGCCACCAGTTTGACGCCAAAACATGGACAACAAATTCATATTGACAGTCAAATAAATAAATGTTTATAAAAAATAAATAAAATATATTTCATGCTGAAACCCTCATATTTAACACCAATGGTATTCACTAAGTTGATGGTTTATATTTAGGGAAGTGGAGGGTGAATTTAATAAAAATGTAAATTAGTGAAGGTTATTTTTTAGATAAAACTATACTAAATATATTCACTTCACCAAATAATTTATTAAAACACTTTTGCGATGGTCTACAGTAGCCTCAGCAGCACTCTGTAGGGTAGCCCCATGGTGTAGCTTTTGTCTTCCCCTGGGTACATTGACTATAATACAAAATCTATGAGGCTCATGGTTCTCAGCCCTTCCATATATTTACACTAATTATGACAACTTCCGGAGAACGTCCTCCAACCTATCAGAGATCTTGCAGCATGAACTGACATGTTGTCCACCTAATCAAGATCAGAGAATGAATCTAGTACTGAAAGCATAAGCTACAGCTAGCTAGCACTGCAGTGCATACAATGTGGTGAGTAGTTGACTCAAAGAGAGAGAAAGACGATAGTTGAACAGTTTTGAACAATTGAATTTCTTCCAAAATGAAGGGGAAGAGAGCTATATTTGGTTATATTTTAGATATGTATATTTTTTTACTTTCACTTAGCTAGCAAATGCAGCTAGCTAGTTTCGACTACTCAAACACCCTGCTCAAACAGAAAGAAATGCTATGTTAGCTAGCTGGCTATGGCTATCCAACACTGGAACTCTTCCAAGTCAAGGTAAACTTTGGTTTTGATCATTTATTGATATGAAGGTTTGGCTTGGAATTATTATTATTTTTTATTTTTTTGCCTGCTATTTAATGAGCAAACAAGCAAATCATGCTGTTTTTATGTGCTAGCTATGAAAGTGAACTGTTTGTGTGTGGTCATGGGTGTATTCATTTAGCCTATTTGTATTTATTATTGATCCCCATTAGTTCCTGCCAAAGCAGCAGCTACTCTTCCTGGGGTCCAACAAAATTAAGACAGTTTATACAATTTTAAAAACATTACAATACATTCACAGATTTCACAACACACTGTATGCCCTCAGGCCCCTACTCCACCACTACTAAATATCTACAGTACTAAATCCATGTGTATGTATAGTGCGTATGTTATCGTGTGTGTGTATGCGTGTGTCTGCCAATGTTTGTGTTGCTTCACAGTCACCACTGTTCCATAAGGTGTCTTTTTAATCTGTTTTTTTAAATCAAATTTTACTGCTTGCATTAGTTACTTGATGTGGAATAGAGTTCCATGTAGTCATGGCTCTATGTAGAACTGTGTGCCTCCCATAGTCTGTTCTGGACTTGGGGACTGTGAAGAGACCTCTTGTGGCATGTCTGGTGGGGTATGCATGGGTGTCGGAGCTGTGTGCGAGTAGTTTAGACTGACTGCTTGGTGCATTCAACATGCCAATACCTCTCATAAATAAAAGTAGTAATGAAGTCAATCTCTCCTCCACTTTCAGCCAGGAGAGATTGACATGCATATTATTAAAAAACATTTCTTAAAAGGAACAAAACAGGGATAAACATATCTGAATTTGTCCATACATACCTATATCTTCAGCTGTTTAACTAATGATTACACCCTAGATCAGCTAGATGCAGGCAAGAGTGTGCAAGGCGGTATTGAATGTGTCACTGCCTGTCACCTTGATTGTTCAAAATTCTCTTGACCTGTGCACCTATTTTGTAAACTTTCATTCGTAGTAGCCTAAACCTATCGCTGTTACATTGAGCTGGGTGAATGGAATTTGATTGACAGTCATTCAATATGCTGTAGTAGAAATAAGGCCATGCTCATAAAAAAATGATCAGCACCTACCGCCAGTGATTTAGGATAATGTTTTACAGCTTTGTCATTCTATTATCCTATTTAATTGTTTAATATATTTTACATGTGATAAGGCCACACAGAGGGCCAGAGATAATTACTAACACCTGTGATAATCTGAAGTACTCAAAAGGGCCATTAGATATCTTGTGATAGATTACATAAAATCCTTGAAGAATACCATCAGTCTGGCAGTTTACTGGTAAACATTGAACGTTTCAAGTAATATACCCTCCCTTTGCAACCCTACACACAACAACCCTATCTATGACATCACTAACTGTTTATTTTGTTCAGTGTATATTGTTATGATGTTCTCAGTACAGTTGAAGTCTGAGGTTTACATACACCTTAGCCAAATAAATTTAAACTCAGTTTTTCACAATTCCATTTAATCCGAGTAAGAATTCCCTGTCTTAGGCTAGTTAGGATCACCACTTTCTTTTTAAGAATGTGAAATGTTAGAATAATAGTAGAGAGAATTATTTATTTCAGCTTTTATTTCTTTCATCACATTCCCAGTGGGTCAGAAGTTTACATACACTCAATTAGTATTTGGTAGCAGTGCCTTTAAATTGTTTAACTTGGGTCAAACGTTTCAGGTAGCCATCCACAAGCTTCCCACAATAAGTTGGGTGAATTTTGGCCCATTCCTCCTGACAGAGCTGGTGTAGGTTTGTAGGCCGCCTTGCTCACACACGCTTTTTCAGTTCTGCTCACACATTTTCTAAGGGATTGAGGCCAGGGCTTTGTGATGGCCACTCCGATGCCTTGACTTTGTTGTCCTTAAGACATGTTGCCACAACTTTGGAAGTATGCTTGGGGTCATTGTCCATTTGGAAGACCCATTTGCGACCAAGCTTTAACTTCCTGACTGATGTCTTGAGATGTTGCTTCAATATATCCATGTAATTTTCCTTCCTCATGATGCCATCTATTTTGAAGTGCACCAGTCCCTCCTGCAGCAAAGCACCCCCACAACATGATGCTGCCACCCCTGTGCTTCACGGTTGGGATGGTGTTCTTTGCCTCCCCCTTTTCCTCCAAACATAACGATGATCAATATGGCCAAACAGTTCTATTTTTGTTTCATCAGACCAGAGGACATTTCTCCAAGAAGTACGATCTTTGTCCCCATGTGCAGTTGCAAACTGCAGTCTGGCCTTTTTTTTGGAGCAGTGGCTTCTTCCTTTCTGAGCGGCCTTTCAGGTTATGTCGATATAGGACTCATTTTACTGTGGATATAGATACTTTTGTACCTGTTTCCTCCAGCATCTTCACAAGGTCCTTTGCTATTGTTCTGGGATTAATTTGCACTTTTTGCACCCAAGTACATTCATCTCTAGGAGACAGAACGCGTCTCCTTCCTGAGCGGTATGACGGCTGCGTGGTCCCAGGGTGTTTATACTTGCGTACTATTGTTTGTACAGATAAACGTGGTACCTTCAGGCGTTTGGACATTGCTCCCAAGGATGAACCAGACTTGTGGAGGTCTACAATTATTTTTCTGAGGTCTTGGCTGACTTCTTTTGATTTCCCCATGATGTCAAGCAAAGAGGCACCAAGTTTGAAGGTAGGCCTTGAAATGCATCCACAGGTACACCACCAATTGACTCAAATGATGTCTATTAAACAATCAGAAGTTTCTAAAGCCATGACATCATTTTCTGGAATTTTCCAAGCTGTTTAAAGGCACAGTCAACTTAGTGTATGTAAACTTCTGACCCACTGGAATTGTGATTTAAGTGAATTATAAGTGAAATAATCGGTCTGTAAACAATTGTGTCATGCACAAAGTAGATGTCCTAATCGACTTGACAAAACCATAGTTTGTTAACAAGAAATTTGTGGAGTGGTTGAAAAACAAGTTTTAATGACTCCAACCTAAGTGTATGTAAACGGCTGTACAGTCGTGACCAAAAGTTTTGTGAATGACACAAATATGAAGTTTCTGTCTGCTGCCTCAGTTTGTATGATGGCAATTTGCATATACTCCAGAATGTTATGAAGAGTGATCAGATGAATTGCAACTAATTGGAAAGTCCCTCTTTGCCATGGAAATGAACTGAATCCCCCAAAAACATTTCCACTGCATTTACGCCCTGCCACAAAAGGACCAGTTGACATCATGTCAGTGATTCTCTCGTTAACACAGATGTGAGTGTTGATGAGAACAAGGCTGGAGATCACTCTGTCATGCTGATTGAGTTTGAATAACAGACTGGAAACTCCCGAGATGTGGTGCTTGTTCTTCCTCTGTCAAACATGGTTACCTGCAAGGAAACACGTGCAGCCATCATTGCTTTGCACATAAAGGGCTTCACAGACAAGGATATTGCTGCCAGTAAGATTGCACCTAAATCAACCATTTATCGGATCATCAAGAGCTTCAAGGAGAGTGGTTCCAGTGTTGTGAAGAAGGCTTCAGTGCACCCAAGAAAGTCCAGCAAGCACCAGGACCGTCTCCTAAAGTTAATTCAGCTGCGGGATCGGGGCACCATCAGTACAGAGCTTGCTCAGGAATGGCAGCAGGCAAGTGTGAGTGCATCTGCACTAGAGGTTGACCGATTAATCGGAATGGCCGATTTTAATTAGGGCCGATTTCAAGTTTTCATAACAACAAGTTACAACAAGTATTTTTGGGGGCCAATTTGCCGATTTATTATTTATTTTATTTATAAAAAAAAAAAAAATATATATATATATGTTTTTTTAAATATATATTTTTTATTATATATATATATATATATATATATATTTACACCTTTTATTTAATCTTTATTTAACTAGGCAAGTCAGTTAAGAACACATCCTTATTTTCAATGACGGCCTAGGGACAGTGGGTTAACTGCCTCGTTCAGGGGCAGAACGACAGATTTTCACCTTGTCAGCTCGGGGGATTCAATCTTGCAACCTTACAGTTAACTAGTCCAACGCAATAACGACCTGTCTCTCTCTCGTTGCACTCCACAAGGAGACTGTCTGTTACGCAAATGCAGTAAGCCAAGGTAAGTTGCTAGCTAGCATTAAACTTATCTTATAAAAAACAATCAATCATAATCTCTAGTTAACTAAACATGGTTGATGATATTACTAGATATTATCTAGCGTGTTCTGTGTTGCATATAATTTGACTGAGTATCTAAGTATCTGACTGAGCGGTGGTAGGCAGAAGCAGGCGCGTAAACATGAATTTAAACAGAACTTTTGTGCGTTTTGCCAGCAGCTCTTCGTTGTGCGTCAAGCATTGCGCTGTTTATGACTTCAAACCTATCAACTCCCGAGATGAGGCTGATGTGACTGAAGTGAAATGGCTGGCTAGTTAGCGTGCGCTAATAGCGTTTCAAACTTCACTCGCTCTGAGCCTTGAGGTGGTTATTTCCCTTGCTCTGCATGGGTAACGCTGCTTCGATTATTATTATCTACTTGAGACAAAATTGATTTTATTGATGCATTATATTAAGTTAAAATAAGTGTTAATTCAGTATTGTTGTAATTGTCATTATTACAAATACATATATTTGTTTTAATCGGCCGATTAATCGACATCGGTATCGGCGTTGAAAAATCATAATCGGTCGACCTCTAATCTGCACGCACAGTGAGGCGAAGACTTTTGGAGGATGGCCTGGAGTCAAGAAGGGCAGCAAAGATGGCACTTCTCTCCAGGAAAAACATCAGGGATAGACTGATATTATACAAAAGGTACAGGGATTGGACTGCTGAGGACTGGGGTAAAGTCATTTTCTCTGAGTCCCCTTTCCGATTGTTTGGGGCACCATCAGTCCTGTGTCATGCCAACAGTAAAGTATCCTGAGACCATTCATGTGTGGGGTTGCTTCTCAGCCAAGGGAGTGGGCTCCCTCACAATTTGGCCTAAGAACACAGCCATGAATAAAGAACGGTACCAACACATCCTCCGAGAGCAACTTCTCCCAACCATCCAGGAACAGTTTGGTGACGTACAATGACTTTTCCAGCATGATGGAGCACCCTGCCATAAGGCAGAAGTAATAACTAAGTGGCTCGGGGAACAAAACATAGATATTTTGGGTCCATGGCCAGGAAACTCCCCAGACCTTAATCCCATTGAGAATTTGTGGTCAATCCTCAAGAGTTGGGTGGACAAACAAAAACCCACAAAGTCTGACAAACTCCAAGCATTGATTACGCAAGAATGGGCTGCCATCGGTCAGGATGTGGCCCAGAAGTTAATTGACAGCATGCCAGGGCGGATTGCAGAGATCTTGAAAAAGAAGGGTCAACACTGCAAATATTGACTCTTTGCATCAACTTCATGTAATTGTCAATAAAAGCCTTTGACACTTATGAAATGCTTGTAATTATACTTCAATATTCCATAGTAACATTTGACAAAAATATCTAAAGACACTGAGGCAGAAAATTAATATTTGTGTCATTCTCAAAACTTTTGGCCACGACTGTGGTTAAACCAGACTAGCCTGGTTAAACCAGACTGAATGTTGTGCTCATCATAAAACAACAGCTTATTCCACAGTCAATGAGAATACAGTATTTATTAAGGACGGGCGTGAGTACGCGTTTAAAGGTTTGTATTCGATTACTAATAATAAGTTATTGAAATCCTCAAATGCAACACTTTTTTTTTTTGTCACCAAATCTTTATTAATATTGTACATTTCTTGTTGGGGGGCTACAGGCACAATACACACATTGATGTAATCTCACATCCACACACTTTAAAAAGTACACAAGTACAAAGTTTTGATCACCATGATCATACCACAGAGCCAGAAAGTAACAATAAATGTAGTACGGAGGGGAAAAAAGAAGTGTGTCTCTAGCGAAATCTCTGATGTATTGAGAGATTCAAGGAGCTATCATCGTTCAGCAACATACTCATGTCCCAAAAGTATTTAACTGCAGGGCCCTCCCACATCATTGGGGCGGCAGGGTAGCCTAGTGGTTAGAGCGTTGGACTAGTAACCGAAAGGTTGCAAGTTCAAATCCCCCGAGCTGTCGTTCTGCCCCTGAACAGGCAGTTAACCCACTGTTCCTAGGCCGTCATTGAAAATAAGAATTTGTTCTTAACTGACTTGCCTAGTTTCAAAAAAATATACAAATTTTAAAAGTATGAAGGAACAGTTGGGGCCAATTGTATAATGAAAAGTTTCTTTAGCGTTAAATACAGTGTCTGAACAAATGTAAAATGTATAAATTGATGGGATGCTGTCAACAAATGTAAAATGTATAAATTGATGGGATGCTGTCAACAAATGTAAAATGTATAAATTGACGGGATGCCAATGTCATATTTTTCAATATTCCAGTTAAAGCGTCGTTCAGATTCACTTAGATCTGTGGATCATAATTTTTTTATTGGCTAGCTCAGAATATGAACTTTCCAAAAGTAGTTTATATATTTTGGACATCAGTCCTTTTGGGAGCCCAGATAATTTATTTACAAATCCCATCATTGGATGGTTCGGTAGTTGGGTTTCCAACATAGCTGACCTAAATTGTAAATATAGAAAAAAGGTAATATGAATGTCTATCAATCCTTGTAATGTTCCTAAACCATTACTCTCAATCGGCAAGGTGTACGGATTCCACATTTGGACCATGAGGTGATGCAAAAGACCAGATCGTAAGGCATTATTTATTTTTTTACCGCTTTTTCTCCCCAATTGGTAGTAAGTCTTGTCTCATCACTGCAACTCCTGTACGCACTCGGGAGAGGTGAAGCTTTTTTAAGCTCCAAAACACAACCCAACCAAGCCGCACTGCTTCTTGACACAATGCCCACTTAACCCGGAAGCCAGCCACACCAATGTGTCGGAGGAAACACCTTACACCTGGCGACTGTGTCAGCGTGCACTGCGCCCGGCCCACCACAGGAGTCGCTAGTGCAAGCACATCCCTGCCGGCCAAACCCTCCCTAACCCGGATGACGCTGGGCCAATTGTGCGCTGCCTCATGTGTCTCCCGGTCGCGGCCAGCTGCGACAGAGCCTGGACTCGAACCCAGAGTCTCTACTGGCACAGCTAGCACTGCAATGCAGTGCCTTAGACCACTGCACCATTCTGGAGGCCTATCGCAAGGCATTGTTGTGAAATATTGGAGTATGATAAAGTAAGATATCTTTGGCATATAATGAGATGACGTGACCCGTAGAATTGAAAGACTATTTAGCAGGTAAAATGTATATGCTCTGAAAAAATGTCAAACACTTCAATCTTTTTATTGTTGGGATTATGTCAAGTGCAGCAAAAATATGTTTTGTTTTCAGTTGTATATCAGAAAAAACAGTAATTGGAAAAACCAGTAGCATACTGCATACTTTTTTGCCTTTAGCCCCTTTTCACTAACTTGCGAACACTCAACATTATTTTCATGAGAGTACTTGAACACACTTTCTTTCAAAATCCCATCCCTAATATATCTTTCCTATAATTGTTTTAAGGCTTCCTCACAGATATCTACTAGCAGGGGTTGGAATTGAAATTCTCTTTCGTTCTGAACAGAACCACCATTTCTTTTTCCGTTCCACTGTTCTGACCAGCAAAATAAAGTTCTGAACCGGTTAGAACCTTAAAGTACTGGTTTATATTGTTCCTTTCTGATCCTTTTTTAACTTGTGAAATCAACCATTTTTACATTTATCTCGTTAAATTACTTCAGCAATCAGTGCGGATAGAGCAGGCAAGGTAGTTGTTTACATGAGTGATGGACAGACAAGTGTAGCCTATGATGCAATACGACTGACATTTTGCGGGTGGGGGAGAGAGGGAAGTGTAAAGTGGTGGACATCTTGTTATGACATGCATTATCTGAATTAGGTCCACAGAATTATACCTAGGGGGAGCGGAATCTGTGAATGAACTTTGAATGTTCTTTTGAGCTAGCAAGCTCGCAACGTCAGTACAGTAGGCTATGCTTTGGAGGGAGAGGGGCAGGTATTCTAAACACACACCGGCAAAGACTTTCAGCTGGGAAGCAGGAAGCCACTGGAATACATTTCTGAGTGACAGAGTCAGGGCTTTGCATAGGTGCTTTGTTGCATTTTTGTGTGGGACTCGAAAAAATGCCTCTAACTTAAAATAAACGTATTAACCGGTTCCCATGCTTTTTTAAAAAAGTTTTTGTTCCAGAAGAGTATGGAACACAACATTTTGAACAGAAATACAATGATTCATTGGATCAGTCTAAAAGTTTGCACATACACTGCTGCCATCTAGTGGCCAAAATCTCAATTGCGCCTGGGCTGGAATAATATATTATGTCTTTTCTCTTGCATTTCAAAGATGATGGTACAAAAAAACGCATGTTTTTTTTTTCTTTGTATAACTTTTTTCCAGATCTAATGTGTTATATTTTCGTACATTCCTTTCAAATGGTATCACGAATATGCATATCCTTGTTTCAGGTCCTGAGCTACATGCAGTTAGATTTGGGTATGTAATTTTAGGTGAACATTTGAGGGGAAAAAAGGGTGGATCCTTAAGAGGTTTTAAACAACAAGACTCACTTTACACTTGCTGACATGTTCACATTAGGCACACACACTCTGGTGTGGCTGAATGGTGAATAAGAGCTTCTTTGTGCTGCAGGTCTGACTGTGTGTTGGCCCTGCCTGGGGCACCATTATTTCTCATACAGTACACTCTGAGGGTCTGCAGACTGTCTCTGTGCTTTACGAGGAGTCATTTATCCAGCACAGTTAGTGCAGCAGGCATGGCTGCTCACACCCCTTCTCTACCCCCACAGGAGAGCTCCTCTTTGTGGGAAAAAAAGGGGAGGTGTTAGTGATGTTAGGGAGGTTTGACTGATGTTATGACTGCAGCATCATATCTTGTTATGGCTGTGTGTGGAGGGTGATTTGTGGAGTGACTGACAGCAGGGAGACCATTGTTTCTCTGCTCCTGAACAACAGCAGGGAGCCAGTAGGGCTGGGGAGGAAACACACACCATGCAAACTCACTAATAAATGCACTGAAAGACCCTATTGTCTAGCCGTCTAAAATAATGGATAATTGTCTGCAGGATTGTTCATCATTTCGGGTTTTGAAATAGATTAAATCCATTTGTTAACTGGTGGAAATGTAAAAAAATAAATACAATTTAAATGAAATTGTTTTCAGAGGCCACTTGAAAAACAATTCCAATAATGAAACAGGCATATATTCTAAACACACACCGGCAAAGACTTTCAGCTGGGAAGCAGGCAGCCACTGGAATACATTTCTGAGTGACAGAGTCAGGGCTTTGCATAGGTGCTTTGTTGCATTTTTGTGTGGGACTCGAAAAAATGCCTCTAACTTAAAATAAACGTATTAACAGTCCCTGTTAATGAAAAAATATTTGCTGGTGGACATTTTTCCAAGTTTCTATTGAAAAATGAAAGAAGAGCAGCTTAATATTGAAGCGGAGGGCATTCTTCTACTGTTCTTTCACTCTGTAATGATAGTAATGTAATGGAGTATTTTCTCTATGTCCTCTTTCCTCTTCCAGAGGGTCTCTGTGGATTGAAATACCCCCATGACTAAGAGATGTGGTCGTGATCATTATTCCATTGGCAGAGCTTTTCACTAAGCAAGGTGGGCTCATTATACCTGCTTCACACTGACACTCCTATCTGCAGGGTCTTATTGATCAACATAACGACCAGATACTGTAGATACACTGTGTTAGCTTTACATCTTCACATTAAGGCAACCTCTTAAGAATTAAGCTTTAAGGAGCAATTCAGCATGACTGAATGTCTAGCATACTGTAGGTCCAAAAAAACAGATTTTCACCAAGGTTTCATGATGCTTGTATCTGAGATTGTTCTATACATCAGTTGGTGTCACTATAAACTTCGATATGAGGTCCTAAACTTAACATGAAAGTGCACCCTTGTAGCGGTGTGGGCTAATACAGTCAAAATGTTTGGGTAAGTTGAACCAATGGCAAGTTGAGCAAATTTAAGTGTTTTCTTCCCAGGCATAATGCAAAGCGTTATCGCTGGGATATGAAGTATCAACCGGGCCTGGCCTATGTTAAAAAAGTACAAAGTATTTGTTAGGTGTTAAGCCTGTGTTAAAATATGATTCAAATTATTAAAAGACAAAAAACTGAATTGTGTTTGGGAAATAAAGATAGACATGGTTTTAAATAAGTAGTGGAAATATTTAATTCAGTGCAGAATTTTGTTTGTCGGCGGCTTAACTTACCCTGTCCCACGACTCAACTTACCCCTGGCCTGCACAGAGCCCTGACCTCAACCCCATCGAACACCTTTGGGATGAATTGGAACGCCGACTGTGAGTCAGGCTTAATCACCCAACATCCATGCCCAACCTCACTAATGCTCTTATGACTGAATGGAAGCAAGTCACCGCAGCAATGTTCCAACATCTAGTGGAAAGCCTGAGTGGAGTGGAGGCTGTTCTAGCAACAAAAGGAGGACCAACTTCATATTAATGTCCATGATTTTGGAATGAGATGTTCGACGAGGATGTAGTGTAACTCATCCAAATGGCTTTGACTTCTCAAAAACAGTATAAAGCTAACACAATATAATGCTCCGTCACCTTATTAATTTAGCCACTTACTTAGATAACTAGCAAGTTAAACTTAGAGGTCACGTTAACGCAGAATTCATGCAGGAAAAAAAGATAAAATGCATAATAAAAACCTTTCTGCGTTTTGTAAACTCAGATCTAAAATGCTAATTATTGTAATTTCTGCTCAGCATCAAACAAATGTTGTGCTTCAGTTGCACTTCTCCACTCAGATGACATTCAGGAATGGACATTCTATCATGTATCGGCAGACAGAGTTCTGACTGTGTAGCTACTTTTTCTGGTACTTTTCTCGGTGTGGCCAGTAAATTGCAAGATTACCTTTACACAAAACATTAGAAAATGAAGCTGGCTACATTATTTTTATGATAAACATTGGAAATATGATGGCCATGGATCGTTTTTGGAAAAAATACCATGCTTTTTAATCGTAAACTCATTTTCGTGTGTGGCTGCCAGCCAAATAGCGTTGCACTTATGTTGTCATCTGATAACAATTAAGCTATTTTCTGCTGAATGTGTTGCACTAATATATTTTATGTGAAGAAAAACTATAGTTGCACGTCCCTAATCACTGTATTGAAGCAAAAAAATACTTGACATTCAATATAAAACACGACCCCTGTCAATACACAGCTGTTATCACCTGCTCCCTCTTTCTCCATTTATGTCATTTACAAACAAACACTGTTCTGGGGAACTACAGTACGCTTCATAATGTAAAATTATGTGACGGGTGAAATGAAGAACATGATCTGCTTCATATTATATATTGCACAAGTTGACTGCAGGTACAGTTGAAGTCGGAAGTTTACGTACACTTAGTTTGGAGTCATTAAAACTTGCTTTTCAACCACTCCACAAATTTTAAGTTAACAAACTATAGTTTTGGCAAGTCGGTTAGGACATCTCCTTTGTGCATGTCACAACAATTTTCCAACAATTGTTTACAGACAGATTATTTCACTTATAATTCACTGTATCACAATTCCAGTGGGTCAGAAGTTTACATACACTAAGTTGACTGTGCCTTTAAACAGCTTGGAAAATTCCAGAAAATGATGTCATGGCTTTAGAAGCTTCTGATAGGCTATGACATCATTTGAGTCAATTTGAGGTGTACCTGTGAATGCATTTCAAGGCCTACCTTCAAACTCGGCGCCTCTTTGCTTGACATCATGAGAAAATCTAAAGAAATCAGCCAAGACCTCCAAAAAAATTGTAAACCTTCACAAGTCTGGTTCATCCTTGGGAGCAATTTCCAAATGCCTGAAGGTACCACGTTCATCTGTACAAACAATAGTACACAAGTATAAACACCATGGAACCACGCAGCCGTCATACCGCTCACGAAGGAGACGCGTTCTGTCTCCTAGAGATGAATGTACTTGGGTGCAAAAAGTGCAAATCAATCCCAGATCAACAGCAAAGGACCTTGTGAAGATGCTGGAGGAAACAGGTACAAAATATCTATATCCACAGTAAAACGATGTCATATATCGACATAACCTGAAAGGCCGCTTAGCAAGGAAGAAGCCACTGCTCCAAAACCGCCATAAAAAAGCAAGACTACAGTTTGCAACTGCAAATGGGGACAAAAATCATACTTTTTGGAGAAATGTCCTCTGATCTGATGAAACAAAAATAGAACTGTTTGGCCAAAATGACCATCGTTATGTTTGGAGGAAAAGGGGGATGCTTGCAAGCCGAAGAACACCATACCAACTGTGAAGCACAGGGGTGGCAGCATCATGTTGTGGGGGTGCTTTGCTACAGGAGAGACTGGTGTACTTCACAAAATGGCATCATGAGGGAGGAAAATTATTTGGATATATTGAAGCAACATCTCATGACATCAGTCAGGAAGTAGGTCGCAAATGGGACTTCCAAATGGACAATGACCCCAAGCATACTTCCAAAGTTGTGGCAAAATGGCTTAAGGACAACAAAGTCAAGGTATTGGAGTGGCCATCACAAAGCCCTGAACTCAGTCCTATAGAAAATGTGTAAGGCAGAGCTGAAAAAGCGTGTGCGAGCAAGGAGGCCTACAAACCAGACTCTGTTACACCAACTCTGTCAGTATCAATGGGCCAAAATTCACCCAATGTTACGCCCTGACCATAGAGAGCCTTTTTATTCTCTATTTTGGTTAGGTCGGGGTGTGACTAGGGTGGGTAATCTAGGTTGTTTTATTTCTATGTTGGCCTGGTATGGTTCCCAATCAGAGGCAGCTGTTTAGCATTGTCTCTGATTGGGGATCATATTTAGGCAGCCATTTTCCCCACTGTTTTTTTGTGGGATCCTGTTTGTGTAGTTGCCTGTGAGCACTCCATAGCTTCATGTTTCGTTTGCTTTTTTCCCCAATTGTTTTGTGCGTTTCACGAGAAAAAAAAGATGTGGAACCCATATCACTTGGTTCGAATGTTATTTCGACGATCGTGACACCCAACTTATTGTGGGAAGCTTGTGGAAGGCTACCCTAAACGTTTGACCCAAGTTAAACAATGAAAAGGCTACCAAATACTATTTGAGTGTATGTAAACTTCTGACCCACTGGGAATGTGATGAAATAAATAAAAGCTGAAATAAATTATTCTCTCTACTTAACTGACCTAAGACAGGGAATTCTTACTAGGATTAAATGTCAGGAATTGTGAAAAACTGAGTTTAAATGTATTTGGCTAAGGTGTATGTAAACTTCCACTGTATTTACTTCAAAAGTAGCTACTTATATAATTATTTTTTTTTTTTTAAACTTGAAATAAATAGTTTTGACGGTATTGAAAAACCATCCCGTGGCTATTTGCAAATACCCCCGTATATAGGGTATACCGCCCAAGCCTAGTAAACAATTGCTCAACTCTTCACTATATGCTTTTTGAACCCGGCACCCGACAACATTTTGTCACTACAAACGTTTGAGTTTAGCACGCCAATTTCTCCTTAGATTAAAAACGCGTACGTCATCAATCTACATGGTTCTATTAGTCAAAGTAAAACTTGAAGGCCTCTGTGTTCATCTAGTCTGGATTGAGAAAAAACGGTTGTGGAAAAAACTGTCTTTGTGAGCTGTGTCTTGAGTTAACATTATGCAATAATCCAAGATGAATTTATTCCTACTCAGTCAGTGAGAATTGACTGTATTCCTGTACCACTGACTTAGCACCTGAAAATACTGTTTATTTCATACTAATCTTGTGACCAGTGAGTTTCTTCAACTTCTGCTCTCATCTCATCAGATGTCAACGACCACAGAAAATGGAGTGGGAGGGTATCGGAACACAAGCGGAGAGAAAACATACAAGAAGGTAAAGTTTCGTTCCGCCACACTTCCTCACTGCTCTCTCTGGCAGGGTTTGTTTGGCCTTTTATGAGAACCATGAAGGGAGGTTTCACAGTGAGTGTTGTTGGAATGAATTCCCATTCATCGCTAGGATGAAGTCCAAGAAGCTTTCATTTTTGAAGTCCTTTTAATGTCCTGCTTCTACACAGTTGGTACATGATGTCCTAACCTTTCAGAAGTAGCATGCCTGGGAAGCTCACAGTCCATTTGCTGCTTTACTGTATTTTCATTTGGATTAGACATCAATGGTGGTGATGGGATTTTGGCGCACACAATGTAACAGGGCTTATTGCAAAAAGTGCAGGCTATTTGAAACATCTAAGTAATTTATTTGATATTTTCAGAACTATTGAAGCTACAGTGGGGCAAAAAAATATTTATAATACTTATTTCCCACCATAATTTGCAAATAAATTAATAAAAAATCCTACAATGTGATTTTCAGGATTTTTTTTCCTCATTTTGTATGTCATAGTTGAAGTGTACCTATGATGAAAATTACAGGCCTCTCTCATCTTTTTAAGTGGGAGAACTTGCACAATTGGTGGCTGACTAAATACTTTTTTTGCCCCACTGTATGTAACAGTGTAATTTGTAAAAATAACCAGCCATCTTGGCATCAGCTGGCTTTCAATGTCATTACTGTAACGTGCTTGTTTCAGAGAATCTGACATTGTTTTCTGACTGTATTGTATGTTCCTGAATGCCCATCTTACATTTGCCTCCTTTATAAGACATGCCTCTAAAAGAGTTGTCAGTACAGTATCTCTAGGGAATTTGCTACCTTCTTGCCCTTTGGAGTTTATGCCTAGTTTGCTTTCCTTTTTAGCACTGTGAAAAAAATCTTTGTAAAAAGCACCATGCAAATAAACATGTAATTGTAATTAAATGTATTGGTTGATTGCTTGATTGATTTGTTGATTGATTGATTTATGTGTTGATTGGTGTGTTTGGTTGTCTCTCACCCTCAGACCACGTCGTCGGCCCTGAAGGGGGCCATCCAGTTGGGCATCGGCTACACGGTGGGAAACTTGACCTCCAAACCTGACAGAGATGTTCTCATGCAGGACTTCTACGTTGTGGAGAGTGTCTTCCTGCCCAGGTGAGGAGCAGGGACATTACTGATGATTATAGTGATGCTACAGATGTAGAATCTTAATTTGATCACCTTGTTGCAGGAGAACTTCACTGCAATGCAGGAAATATAAAACTAGAAGTGTATTTGAGGTTTTAAAAGGCTTCTGAAGTTTATAAATTCCACTTTGTTTGAAGATGTAATCCGGAGGCAGGTTTTCTATACAACAGCCTTCTGTGTGTTCTCTTTTCGACCCCCTCCGTGTATATGGAATCAAACGCAGAAATTTTAGCTATCATACTCTGCTTCCACCGGGCATTCCACTGGTTTCAAAACTCGGTCCTCCAGAAAGTGGAGAGCATTAGCAACTCTTTTGCAGTTGTGATATCTTTCCAAAAAGCTGTCTTAGAAAGTATTACCTACACACACTGAGCAGCTCTTCTTATAGACAGAAGCATGCTACATGGCAGACCAATCCGAACTCATCTCTTGGCATGTCCAGCCCATCCATTATCTCAGCCAATCATGGCTAGCGGGAAGGTTCCTGTCTTTCTGTGGCTAAACCAACTTGGCTCATAATTAAAATGTTGTATTCATATTTACAGATGTCATACAAGTTTGTTATTAAGGCACGTGAAGTTCACATGTTCCAGAAGGCATTTCTGCCAAAAAACTTTTGAATTAGTGACACGCGACACAATCCTAGTTTCCAGAAACGAGCCACATATATTGTATTTACGTACGCTTTCACACAAAAACATGCTTTACATCCTGAGTAGATTAACCATAATGATAGGTCCATTAGAAACACTACAACCTATTTGTGGGTGCTGCTGTGAAGTGACTCATTGCCTTTCTGTAGTGAGCCTGTGAATGAAAAGAGGAACTTAGGTTGAGCTCAATCTGTCTGCTAGCTGAAATAGGATAGCTTCATGTCTGGATCACATCATGAGACAAGAGGGAGGAGGCGTTCTCCTTAAACAGTATTGATGCACGGAGAGAGATGGATTCCCAGGGTTCATATCCCAAAGAATAGAAAAAGGCATCTATCATTTAACATGAGAATGAATCAGCTAGTTGAAGTCCTGGTGTGCGAACCCAGTCTCTCTAGTGGATTGAATACCCAATACCCTGGGAATCCACATACTGTGTCTCTTAATGCCAGAGTGCAAAATGTACTGCGTGCCATGCTTGGGCCATACAATCCTCTATCTTAATAATTACATCATCAGCTTAAAGAAACACATTATCTAACCCAGCACACACCTAGGAATTCTCACGCATGAACACGTACACACACATACATGCATCCAAATACACGCAAGCACACAAACGCGCACAAGCACACACACACAGCGTGTAAGAGATGATATCATTAGTGCCATCAGACCACGTCACTGTTTGAATAAGCTTCTTGTTTATGTCTCACACATTTTGCTCAAGATCTAGAGCAGGGGTGTCAAACTAATTTTGCCCGGGGGCCACATTTGGTCTTCCATGAGGTCCGGAGTGCCACACTGAAAATGTGTCATTATTTAATCTCTGTCAAAATGTGCATAGAAATAGTCCTCTATCCATCGTTTTTGGAATTTTAGATGCTCCCGGACTGTCTAGCTTTAATTTCGGTGATTATTAGCGAGCTGGACACAGTCAATATGCTGTATGAATTTAAGTCCATAAAAATGTCTACACAGTTTCCATTCGTTTTTAGTCATTTTAAAGTATACTGATTTTGTTTACCCCTCCCCCCAAAATATAATTTTTATGATGTATTTTTACTCAAACCACCCGCGGGCCGGATTGGACCTGATCCGGCCCGCGGGCCATATGTTTGACACTCCTGATCTAGAGAATCTGTTCCTGAACAAAATGATCAAAAAATTCAACAAACCCCTTCCCAAATGAAAAACAGTAAATCAAAAAAGAATTTCAACCTCTTGATTGACTAGCCTCTTTCCTTTCAAGCCTTGCGGAGACTTGGACTAGGAAATGCTTTCTGTGTGTCACTTTCCAAATGGCACATCAGGACATGCAAATTTTGTCCTTCAATAGAAACTATATTCAAACATGCTGTCAGTTTATACTCACAGACTGAGTTTCACCATCATTATGCTAATTTCAACATACACTGAGTATACCAAATGTTAGGAGCACTTTCCTAAAATTGAGTTTCACCCCATGTTGACTCCAATGCTTCCCACAGTTGTGTCAAGTTGGCTGGATGTCCTTTGGGTGGTGGACCATTCTTGATACACACAGGAAACTGTTGAGCGTGAAAAACGCAGCAGCGTTGCAGTTCTTGACAATCTTCTGCACCTGGCACCTACTACCATACCCTGTTCAAAGATACTTAAATATTTTGTCTTGCCCATTCACCCTCTGAATGGCACCCATCTACACAATCTGTCTCGAGGTTTAAAAATCCTTCTTTAATCTGTCTCCTCCCATTCATCTACACTGATTGAAGTGGATTTAACAAGTGACATCAATAAGGGATCATAGCTTTCACCTGGATTCACCTGTACAGTCTATATTATGGAAAGAGCAGGTGTCCTTAATGTTTTGTATACTCTGTGTATGTACTGCAGGGTAATGTAAATGACTCTACTTGACCCAGGTGCAATAGCTACCCCAGAATGTTGAAATGAACGAGTTTTGCCAAACATACAGAGAGTGTGTAATATGTTGTCATTTTGTCTTCATGGGCATCTTTTGACTGAGAGGGCAGGTGACAATAGCAACACTGGAGAGGCCATGTGTTTTAACCCACGCTAGAAGAGACAACAGACTCTCCAGGGAGGAAAAACAAACAGAACCAGTGGAGGAAGGTTAAGCCATGATGTGACTACAGGCAACGTAACTACATGCATACAGTAACAGGACAGCCCTAGTTATTGACTCAAGCTCTTTCTCTCTTTCCCTCCCCCTCTATCGCTCTCTCTCTCCACTGAGAGATACATGACTGAGTGAGCGACAGAGAGCGCTCAGAGGTGGTCCTCCTCCACTTCCCTCATCTCCAGGGGTTCCCTTCACTCTACTTGTTTTATTTCATTTTTATTTAACTAGGCAAGTCAGTTATGAAAAAAATATTATTTACAATGATGACCTACCCCGTCCAAACCCTAACCCGGACGACGTTGGGCCAATTATGCGCCTCCCTATGGGACTCCCAATCACGGCCGGTTGTGATGCAGCCTGGAATCGAACCAGGGTCTGTAGTGATGCCTCTAGCACTGAGGTGCAGTGCCTTAGACCACTGCGCCACTCGGGAGCCCCAGGCTGGTTTTGGATGCCTGTATTTCTCAGACATTTTCTGACTCTCACATTGCTTATCTGGTGTAACTTGTCTAGTCGTATTTTCTCTAAAAGTACGCTATGAAAGACACTGTCATAGCTGTGTGAAGTTCTCCTTAGTCTAAATGGTTCTAATATGAGGCCTTGCACTCACAGCAGGCAGCACATGGCTCTGTGCAGCTGGAGGTAATTCTCCTTGCTGCCCACACACACTACATAACCAGTGTGATTTCATTCAGGAGGAGGCTGATAATCACAACTATTGTGTTACACAGCGGAGCCAGGTTGTAGCTTATCCTTTATCTTGGCCAGGTCGCAGTTGTAAATGAGAACTTGTTCTCAACCAGCCTACCTGGTTAAATAAAGGTGAAATAGAAAAAATATTTTTAAAAATCCTGTTGCTGAGTGAAAGCACTGCGGTACGGCTCAACATCTTAGCCGAGTCTAAAAACATGGTTTCAAAAGCAGCTTGGCGTTGAGATTCCCTGGAAAACACAGCCTTGTTAACCCACTGTTAATGGATTTAGGGGAGTTGTTATTCTCTAAAAGATTTCAAGGAGCATCTGGAGCTAAGCTAATCACCCAGCAGACCCCCTGTGTTCTGTTCCACCTGGCACAGCTACAGGCTCATGTTAAACTGGGTCAGTCTTTATGTGAGCCATGCCAGTATCTCATATAGTAGAGAGAGGAAGAAAGGAAAACAGAAATGTTTCTTATGTAGTCTCTCTCTCTTTCATTGGAGACAGAGCTCATATCATCATAGTGCTAGTCTATTGTATTGTGTTGTAAGGTGTTGTGTTGTAAGGTGTTGTATTGTGTTGTAAGGTGTGGTATTGTGTTTTATGATGTGGTGTGGTATTGTGTTTTATGGTGTGGTGTTGTGTTTTATGGTGTGGTATTGTGTTTTATGGTGTGGTATTGTGTTGTATTGTGTTGTAAGATGGTGTGGTGTTGTAAGGTGTTTTATGGTGTGGTATTGTGTTGTATGGTGTGATGTTGTGTTGTAAGGTGTTTTATGGTGTTGTGTGGTGTTGTATGAGTATTGTTTAGGGTAATCAGAGCTGTTCTCGCTCTCCAGGCTCTGACCTCTAAACAGGGCTGTGTGCCACTGGAATACCAGTTCATCTGGCTTGCCATCATGGGTTACTGTATTAATGTCATTAATGGGCTGAATGCTCTGACATGAAGATTGTGTTCTAGTTATAGCCCCCCCCCCCCCCCCCCCATTTTTGCTGAGACTGTGTGATATTTGTTTGCAAAATATCAGTCTAGATCAGTAATAGTGATAGTTTTCTACATTTGTGAACTGATCAGCTGAAATTTCTTTGTCCAAACTTACTTGCTTGTGTTTGTGAGGATATTCTAACTAACTGTTCTGTGTCTATGTTGTCTGGTTGGTCTTGTTTCCATCAGTGAAGGGAGCAACCTGACACCGGCGCACCACTACCCAGACTTCCGCTTCAAAACCTACGCCCCACTTGCATTCCGCTACTTCCGAGAGCTCTTCGGGATCAAACCAGATGACTACCTGGTAGGTCTATGCACTGCACCTGATCGAGACACATCCCATAGGTTAGAGTTCATCCTACCTATCATGTACAGTAGCTTTCTACAATAAATTCATTGGGATCAGTGGTGACTAAAGTGTATTTTACATGTATACATTTTAGTAATTTATCAGACACTTTTATCCAGAGCGACTTACCGGAGCAATTACAGTTAAGTGCCTTGCTCAAGGGCACATCGACAGATTTTTTTCACCTAGTCAGCTCGGGGATTCGAACCAGCGACCTGTTGAGCTTGTGATGAAATTGTATACATGTGCTTTTCTTATAACTCATTTATGTGTTCTATTCATGTGCTGTTCTATAAACCAATTTCTGTGTTCATGCAAGTGGCTGACTTAACGAATCCTCACTATCAGCAGCTGTAATTTGTCAGTACGCCCAGACCTTGTTTTGAGAATGAAATATATCTCAGTTTCAAGGTCTCAGTTTAGAGAGAAGAAGCCTTGTGAGGTGTTTGTCTGTCACATGTTATGAACTAGTATTGGTCAGTGATATGAATGAAACAAAATGGTAATGATTAATTAATTATGCTAAATCATACAAATATAACTTGT